>NC_133778.1:77523489-77728796 GCF_003597395.2 Chelonoidis abingdonii
TTTATGAATAGTTTGAATAGAGATTTCTAGGACTGACCCTGGGGCCAACTAGTTACCCCTCTCCTATTCGACATATACCATTCTATCCTACCGCTTTCCCTAGTCTTTACCACAGCTCTCAACCATTGAAAGGACCTCCGGCTTGTGTAGCCCATGACGCTAATTTACATACCGCTTCAGCTTTTGGTGAGGGACCTTGTCAAAGGCTTTCTGGAAATCTAAGTACACTGTGTCCACTGGATCCCCCTTGTCCACATGTTTGTTGACCCCTTCAAAGAACTCTAATTGATTAGTAAGGCTTGATTTTCCTTTACAGAAACTATGTTGACTTTTTCCTAACAACTTATGTTCTTCTATGTGTCTGACAATTTTATTCTTTACTATTGTTTCAACTAATTTGTCCGGTACTGATGTTAGACTTACTGGTCTGTAATTGACGGGATCACCTCTACAGCCCTTTTTAAATATTGGCGTTACATTAGCTATCTTCCAGTCACTGGGTACAGAAGCCGATTTAAAGGACAGATTACAAATCATAGTGAATAGTTCCGCTATTTCAAATTTGAGTTCTTTCAGAACTCTTGGGTGAATGCCATGTGGTCCTGGTGACCTGTTACTGTTAAATTTATCAATTACCATCTGAGAAAGTTAGATGGTTTGCTTGGGAATGTTGGATCAACTCTTCACCAATGAAGTTAACATTTCTTTTGAGGGTATTTAGTTGCTGGTGGAAGACGCAAGCTTGAGAACCACCCCACAGATGGAAACCTGTCTTTAATGGCAGAAAAGACACAGCTCAGGTAGGAGCAAAAAATTCCCCTATTCTCACAAACAATAGGCCATAGAACCATAGAAATGTAGGGCTGAAAGGGAGCTCAGCAGGTCAGGTAGTAATCTCCCTCTGAAGCAGGTTTACATATACCTAAATACCTGTCAGGGATCGTCTATGTAACCCCTTCTTGGAAACCTTCAGTGAAGGAGATTCCACAGCCTCCTAGGTAACCTGTTCCAGAGCTTAACTAATTTTACAGTTGGCAAGTTTTTCCTCATATCTAACCTAAGTCTCCGTTGTTGCAGACTAACTTGATTATTTCTTACACTTCCGTTGGTGGACATAGAAAACAACGGACATGGTCTTCTTTATAACAATCTTTTACATACACCTCTACCTCGATATAACGCTGTCCCCTGGAGCCAAAAATCTTACTGTGTTATAGGAGAAACTGTGTTATATCGAACTTGCTTGATCTGCCGGAGTGCGCAGTCCCGCCCCGTCAGAGCACTGCTTTACCGCGTTATATCCGAATTTGTGTTATAGCGGGTCGCGTTATATCGGGGTAGAGGTGTGTTTGAAGACTTATGTCTTCCCTCAGCCATCTCTAGACTAAACATGCTGAGTTCTTTTAACTGCTACACAGAGGTCATGTTTTCTAAATCTCTTATCATTTTTGTTGCTCTCCTCGGGACTTCTTCAAGTCTTTTTTAAGGTGTGGTGCCCAGCACTGACACAATGCTCCATCTGAGGCCTCAGCAATGCCAGCTACAGTGGGACAACTAACTCCCGTGTCTTACTTACAACACTCCAGTTAATACACCCCAGAATGGTATTAGCCTTTTTTGCAACTGTATCATATTGCTGACTCATATTCAATTTCTGATCCAATATAACCCCCAGATCGTTTTCAGCAGTACTCACAGCTAGCCAGTTATTCCCCAGTTTGCAGTTGTGCATTCCATTTTTCCTTCTAAGTGAAGTCCTTTGTACTTGTCTTTATTGAGTTTCATCTTGTTGAATTCAGACCAATTCTTCAGTTTGTCAAGGCTATTTTAAATCCTAATTCTGTCCTGCAAAGTGTGTGTAACTCCTCCCAGCTTGATGTCATCTGCAAATATTATGAGAGTACTTCTCCGCTCTATTATCCAAGTCATTAATGAAAATATTGACTGGTACTAGACCCAGGTCAAACCCCTGTGGGACCCCACCAGGTATGCCTTCTCAGTCTGACAGTGTGACATCCACTCTTGGAGTACAAACTTTCAATCAGTTTCATCCACCTTATAGTAATGTAATTTAGACCACATTTCCCTGGTTTGCTTATGAGAATGCCATGCAGGATTGTGTCAAAAACCTACTAATATTCAGATACATCACAGTGACTGCTTTCTCCCTATCCACTATGCCAGAAACCCTGTCAAAGAAGGACATTAGATTGTTCGCATGTTTTGTTCTTGATATATCCATGCTGGCTATTCTCTATAGCACTATTATCAACTAAGTGCTTATAAATTGATTGTTTTATGATTTGTTCCAGTATCTTTCCAGATACCAACGTTCAGCTGACAAGTCTATAATTCTCTGGGTCCTCTTTGCTCCCCTTTTAAAGGATAGGTAATATGATTGAGTGAGGTCCAGAAGACTGAAAAAAGGCATTCTCCAGGAGTTCTTGTAGATAATTGTTAATGGTTCCAAGATTGCTTCAACTAGTTCCTGAAGTACCCTAGGATGAATTGCATCAGACCCTGCCAGCTTGAATACATCTAACTTACCTAACTATTCTTTAATCTGTTCTTTCTCTATTTTGGCTTGTATTCCTCCCACCTGTTTGTTAATATTAATTGTGTTGAATATCTGGACATCATTAATCTTTTTAGCAATGACTGAACAACATAGGTATTGAGCACTTCAGCCTTCTGGATGCATGCCATCAGTTATTAGCTCTCCTCCCCCATTAAGTAGAGGATCTACACTTTCCCTAATCTTTCTCTCGTATACATATTTAAAGAACCTCCTCTGGTTGCCTTTTGTGTCCCTTGCTATGTGCAACTCATTTTGTGCCTTAGCCGTTCTGATTTTGTCCCTACACGCTTGAAGTATTCTTTTGTACTCCTCCGTGGCAATTTGTCCACGTTTCCACCCTTTGTGGGATTCGTTTTTAATTTTCAGGCCATTAAAGAGTTCCGGATGGAGCCACATAGGCCTCTTACTAATCTTTCCATCTTTTCTGTACAGCGGGACAGTTTGCAGTTATGCCTTTAATACTGTCTCCTTGACAAACTGCCAGCTCTTCTGACCTCCTTTTTTCCCTTAGATTTCCTTCCAGCTTTTTTCCTGCTCCTTTCAGTTGTCTGGCCTCTTTGTCTCCAGTATAAGTGCAATGCACTAACACAGCTGCACAATCTTTAGCAATTGCGACTAGTGCAGTAGTCGAGGAGAACTCAACTCAGCATGGGGATCTTCCACCTGAGGCTCTCCCCCACCCCCAGGAATTGTTTTGGATGAAAAGAATCAACAAAATGCAGTGTCAATATAAAGCACATTTTGGCCCACAGCTGAAATACACTCAGAACTAGTCTAATGCTGCACACATCCCAAATAAAGCTAGAAACAAAGCTGGGAGGATGGAGGATTAATTTGAGGTCAGCAGGGCTTAGCTTTCTGTCATAACATTACCATGATATAGGAGCAAAGTCATTACTCACCATGACATGAAGCTAAGAGGCGAAGGAACAGTTTGGAGCATTTCAGCACACAATCCCCTTCAACAACAATTTCTTCTCTTGAAGATGGCAGCAGACAATCTAAACAAGATCCTGTGTGTACAGAACAATTTAGCCCCTATGCAAACATTACAGGGACATCATGGCTTTCAGTTCAGTGTTATTTTTAGTGGTATCCAAAACACAATCAGATTTCTGAGCATCCTTTTACATCCAAAAGGTGTAGTGTCATATATTAGGAGGCACTGGTCATGGCTCTATAATTAAAGTTGAGTTGATTATCCTGAGTATTAGATCAAGAGAAATAATTTATAATTTGACCACTTTTGCCACTTTGCTGTTGTGTCATTTGCTGCGAGCAGATTCTGAATTTATCAGAATGATTCACTATTCAATTGCTCACCAAGAATTACAGTAAGTAATTATAGGTCCCTAGCCTCATTTGGGAGCAATTCCTATGTGTATTCAACATTCAAAAGTTGAGCTGTTTTGACCGGACACAAAAGGCACTCTGCTACCATCTTGCTTGTTGATTGTCGGCAGGGGCCTTTGTGTCATCTCTTGGACTCAGTTTTCCCATCTTTTTGGTAGAGTTTTACTTCCTGGCTGGATAAGCGTAATTTTTAGAAACAAAAGCAACGAGGAATCGTTGTGGCACCTTAGAGACTAAAGTATTTATTTGGGCATAAGCTTTTGTGGGCTCAAACCCACTTCATCAGATGCATGAAGTGAAAAACTCAGTAAGTAGCATATATATTACAGCACATGAAAAGACGGGAGTTGCCTTACCAAGTGGGGGGGTCAATGCTCACCAGGGCCGGCTCCAGCTTTTTTGCTGCCCCAAGAGGCGAAGGAAAAAAAAAAAAGAAAAAAGAAAAACCTGATTGAGCTGCCGCCGAAGTGCCACTGAAGAGGAAGAGAGGGAGTGAAGGACTTGCCGCTGAATTGTCGCTGAAGACCCAGACGTGCCGCCCCTTTCTATTGGCTGCCCCAGGCACCTGCTAGAGCCAGCCCTGGTGCTAACAAGGTGAATTCAATCAAGGCGGAGGTGACCTATTCTCAACAGTTGACAAGAAGGGGTGAATATCAACAGAGGGAAAATTACTTTTAGTAGAGCTAACGAGGCCAATCCAATCAAGGTGGATGTCATCCATTCCCAAGAGTTGACAAGAAGGTGTGAGTATCAACAGAGGGAAAATTACTTTTTGTAGTGACCCAGCCACTCCCAGTCTTTATTCAGGCCAAAAAAACTTCAAAAACAGACTTCAATGAGAAACTGCAGAACTGGAATTAATCTGCAAACTGGACGTCATCAAATTAGGCCCGAATAAAGACTGGGAGTGCTTTTTTCAGACATTATTCAATAAGCACTGAACAGTTGTGCTTTCTGCAAATATTCCTGCTAGGAGACTTGCTTGGTAAAACGTTTTAGGAAAGCAAAAGGGGCACAAAGGTAGCAGAAGCTATTTTATTTAAAAAGAAACAAACAACTACATGTGCACGAACAGAGCCTCTCCTAGCCTAGATACATCCTCTTTGGAACCCCCCTTCAGGTAGTTGAAAGCAGCTATCAAATCCCCCCTCACTCATCTCTTCTGCAGACTAAATAAGTCCAGTTCCCTTGGCTTCTGCTCATAAATCAAGTGCTCCAGCCCCCTAAAAATTTTTTGTTGCCCTCTGCTGGACTCTCTCCAATTTATCCACATGCTCTGTAGTGGAGGGTCCAAAACTGGACACAGTACTCCAGATGTGGCCTCACCAGTGCCAAATAGAGGGGAATAATCACTTCCCTCCATCTGCTGGAAATGCTTAGCCAGTTGGTCCCCAGCCTGTAGCAGTGCATGGGATTCTTCTGTCTTAAGTGCAGGACTCTGCATTTGTCTTTGTTGACCTCATCAGATTTCTTTTGGCTCAATCCTCCAATTTGTCTAGGTCACTCTGGACCCTATCCCTACCTTCCAGCATATCTACCTCTCCCCCCAGACTACCGTCATTCACAAACTTGCTGAGGGTGCAATCCATCCCATCATCCAGATCATTAATGAAGATCTTGAACAAAACTGGCCCCAAGACCGACCTGTGTCATCCCGCTTGGTACCGGCTGCCAACTAGACATCGACCCATTGATCACTACCTGTTGAGCCCGACAATCTAGCCAGCTTTCTATCCACCTTATAGTCCATTCATCCAATCCATACTTCTTTAACTTGCTGGCAAGAATACTGTGGGAGACTGTATCAAAAGCTTTGCTAAAGTCAAAGTACATCACGTCCATTGCTTTCCCCATATCCACAGAGTCAATTATCTTATCTTTGAAGGCAACCAGGTTGGTCAGGCATGACTTGCCCTTGGTGGATCCATGTTGACTGTTCCTCATAACCTTCCTTTCCTCCAAGTGCTTCATAATGGATCCCCTCATTGGGGTCTTAGGACATTTTGACAGTGGAGGGAACCTGCCCACTACTCCGGGTTCCAGCCAAGGGAGGGACCCTATAAACAGCAGCCACATGCTGCTCCCTTTAAATAGTTACTGCTGCACTCCGTGGGCCTCTTCCCACCTGGTCCCTTTACCTCAGGGTTATACTTCTCAGGGCCTCTTGCTCCCAGGTTTAGCAAATGCAGCCCATTAAGCTCCTCTGGCCAAAGAGGAACTCCCTAGCCCCAGCCAGGAACTGACTTGCCCAGCCTCTGCAGCTCTTTTTATCTGAGCCTGCTGGGCTCTGATTGGCTGTTTCCACAAGGCCTCTCTGGGCACCACCTTCACTGCTTCTTTCTGGGGTTGTGTGCGGTAGGACCACTGGGTCTCCAGCAGGTGACCATGCAGGGCAGGTATACCCTGTCACCTATCTGAACTGCAGTGGCACTGGGACTCTGGGGCCCAGCTTGGCTAGCAGTGAGATTATGTAATATGCTGGCACAGGGCCCGATCCAATGCCTACTGAAGTAAAAAAAAAAGCCTTTCTGTTGACTTCCATGGACTTTGGGATCAGGGACCTCATGTATATGCACGAGGGAGAGAGAGAGATCGTGTCTCCCCCTAGTGCCTAGCTCCTGTGGGAATAATAGCCTGCTATTGGGGTCACAAAGTTTAGGCCCCCAGCTATTGCACTGATATGGTTGCTACACACCTTGCTCTTCTCCCCTTCAGCTAGCCCTGATCCAACAGTTTTTAGGAGCTGATTTCCAGATAAAGGGAGATTTTATTTTAGGCTTTTCCACACGCTGTTGGATTGCAGTTTGATTACATCAGTAAAGGCAAAACATCAGCACTTAGCGCAGATAAAGAGCGAGGTTTTTTTTAAGCCGGGAGATCCATCTTTGTCACTTCCTCATGTTGGGCAGGTTATCAAGATGACCTACCAAAGGCAACAACTCACCCTTCAGCTAGGGAATGCCATCCGGCTGGTGTCTATGGCGTCACATACAGTGAAGGGCACCTTGGACTATCCCCTTTGGATCTAAGGGTATGTCTATATTACAGTCCAAGCTGTGATGGCAGCTCGGGATCCCTGCTCTAGCCTTTTTTTAAATGACAGTGTAGATGTGGTGACACGAGCTGGAGCGCAGGCTGTACAATGGCTACTGCTTGTGTTGCTGATGCACTCACGGGTCTGCGATACAGGGCTGTTTTTTTAGGACTGCTAGTGTGGGTAAATATCATCACTCGGATTGCAGCATAGACACGCCCTAACAGGAGTTACCAACCTAGCATCATTCTGTGTTATAGCTAGACGTTCTTTTCCCCGTGGTTTGGGATTTATTTACTTGGTTCCATTCATCGTTTCACAGGTGAGGTGTTAATTCATGAGGTGTTAACTCTCAGAGGTGTGGCTGAAAGGATGCTGCACAATTCTGTCCTCAGAGCCCACGACCGTGATGCCGACTGAAGTCAACGGAAGATGCATGCACAGCTCTGAGAGCAGAATTTGGCCACACATCAGATTTGGCTATCTCCTAATACAGATGGGCTCAAGTTACAAAGTCTGGATCCAGGTCTCCCTCGGATCAGGGAAGGTTTGGATCCTTGATTCATTCTGGGCCTGGGCCACTAGGTGGAGCAGAGAGTGAGAGAGGATTTGGAGTACAGTCTGCAACCACTGCGACAAGACGATATTTTTTTCTCACTGGAAGAGGAGCTGGTAAGCAGGGGCTGCAGGGGTGCAGACTGGCTGGCCCTTAGACTGCAAGCCAGCACTGTATTGAGACAACCAACATAAGAGCATCAGCCTGGAACAGCTCCTGTGATTAAGGATGAAAAGCTGGACATGCAGTGCAAATATTTCCTTTTCTTCAGGGCTGGGGGTCTTCAAGGATCTCCTTTGTTTATCTTCTTCATTGACTCCTCTATGGGCACTGTTTTGGATCAATCCACCCTACTGGCTGAGAGAGACTGCACCTTGTTGCCTCCAAAATCCGTCTGGGTTATTTCAGTCTCAGATGGAGTGGAGGCATCATTCCAGCTCAGGGAGGGAGGATCTGAGACTGGTCTCCAGCGTGGATGTTCTCTTGGTAGTGCCTCAATCTGCAGTGAGACCCCTGGGTTGTTGCCTGATTTGTGAACAAGCAGAGGGTGGGTTGGAGGGAGGAATCACTCCTCATTGTGTTTTCACTATGAGTGGAGACAGACTGCTTTCATCAGCAGTGACTGGAAAACTCTTTGGAATGTTGACGGGATTATTATGGCTGGCGGTGAACATTATTTTGAAATTCACAAAATGGCTGCAAATTAATCTCGTTACCAACAGGACTAATGAATGACATGTCACAGAGTGACAGCTTCCATCCATGAGCACTGCCCATCCTGCATATACCAGCAGTGGCTCACTTACAGCAGAAGTGCTGCAGCTTCTGCAGAAGAACATGGTAACCAATGCGCACCAGGAATGCCATGCAACGCTTGTTAGAAGAGAGGGTGAAAAACAACTTCGTCGAGGGGAGGAAGGTAGAGTGTTATTATGCAAACAGGAGATTGTCCAGGATATGAGGAGTAACAGCCCTACCGTAAAAGTAGGCCTTTTGAATTGATTGTGGAAAGCCCTTTGGGATCTTTCATTGACTTACCTGTGGTTCGTGGTGCCTAGGAGCCCAGGTTGTATATCTCATCCAAAGGATAGCACTCTAGCACTAAGTGGGGCATTCACACAGTAGTGATTCAGATGGAAGCACCCCACATGGCCATACCTCTCCATATAGACCCTCATGCCAGGTAATGAGTGTAGTGTATACACCTACAGAGGTATTCAACATGTGGCCCAGACACAGAATGCATGCTGTAATATGACTCACATGACATATTCAGATGGTGTAGAATCTAAGCTTTCATTTTTTAATGACAGTAAGTTGCTAGCCTCATGGCTGCAGAGATATCAGATTACACTCTATTGACATTTAGATGATCTTGATGTCTGCCTGAGTTTGCAGAGAGCCTGGAACAGTTAGTCAGAGGGGTAAACTTCCTTGCTTTGTATTAATCTGATGTGGAGTATCAGCCCTGAAGTCTAGTGACAATGCTGCGGTGTAAGCATTAACTGATCAGCCTAGAGGGCAGAACAGGACCTGGGGGTGAGAAGTGGGAATTGTTGCAGAAAAGGAAAAAAGGGAGTGAATATAGAAGTTCAGTTACTACATAAAGGCAGTGCTGTATCTCTGGATCTTTGTGTGAACCTCCTGCTGTCATCAGTGCAGTCTCCAGGGTGGAGTAAGGGGAGGACGTCATCCCAACTGCATGCTTTGGCTCATGGATCGTGATTAAACATGGAATCTGGCCCTCTCCTCTGAATGCGTTTGATACCCCTGACCTAGATCGATAGAGAGCACCCTGAGCTTTGCTTGGCAATCTCCCCTCCAACTATCGGTGCAGTCCAACCCCACTGAGCTATCATGGTGGCTCAGTTACCCCTTATAATTGTCCTGGGACGGGGTCTTGTGATACTGGCCTGCTGACCTCCACCATACATGACACGGCTGCATATGCTTCAACCCCTTCCCGCTGGAATTCGGGGCTCAGAGACATCAGGGATTAGGCAGACTGTTTTGGGGAAAGGGCTGTACATTGTGTGAAGCATCTCGAGATGTCCTGGGACAAACAGGGCACTGCTACAGTGAAATTATTGTTATCTCCACGAGATTGGTTACATTCCACAGAAATCTGCTCCTCAGCCTCTCCTGCTGCTTCAGCCATCGTGAGCCGTTAACCCTAATCTCCTCCCCCGTGGACACCAAGGGCCTTTCTTGTTGTAAAACAAGTGAACAACAGTCAGTTATTTATATCAAAGAGAAGAGAGCGTCCAATGTGTGCCAGACAATACAAGCTTCCCCCACAGGCAGCCCAGACCTGACCTCCCACATGGATCTACTGCTGCTGGAAGCCAGCGTCCCTGTTCTCAGAAGACGCCTCCCCTATTCACAGCCTGCTTTCTTGCCTGCCTGACTCCCTGACAAAGCCTGTCAAGAGACAGCACAGGCCTTTCCTTTCCTTTGCCACTGCTTTGCAAGGCAGGGACTTCCCTGAGGAGGCTGGAGCGGGACATGGACCCAGGACAGCAGTTCAGGCCTTGCAGCAGGAAGCTTCATGACAGAGGAGGCACCTAAGGAGAGTGCAGGCACTTGGCTCATGCAATTGCAAGCATAGAGCAGCATGGGAGAGGATGCAAAGACAAGAGAGGTTTGGAAAGGGAGAATATCAGGGGGAGCTGGCAGGAGAGAGCAGGGATTTCCCCCAGTTTTTCCTGCCTTGACCACACAAGAGGCAGGGCATTGGAGAATCAGGCCCAGTGCCTCTCTCACAGCACACACTGCCATGCCAGATGCAGCACACACATTGCCCAGTTCTGAAGCCTTGTTTATACCTACAGGCATTTTGCTTGTTTAACTGGCTCTTTTCACCGGGCTCACTTCCTGTGCTCTGGTAGGGCTCTTCTCTTCCTGCAAGTGTTGCTTACAGACAAAACCCGAATTCAAAAAAACAGAAAACGCCAGCCAGAACAACCGCACTCTTCTGCTGCCTTGGCCACAGCCTCCGACTGTCAGTCTCTGTCCCCTGTCAGAGGGCAGGAGAAATTCCCCCCTCTTCCCCTCCATCTGAGCAAAGCTAGATGAGAATCAAAGAGCCCCTGTGAACTCGCTCTTCGAGGTCTCTGCTGGGACACCACAAGCACATCTGTTTGTGGTTTGTCTGTGAACGCTCCGGTAGCGCTGTGTTATCATCTCCCCTGCACACAGGCCTTCCCTCCCTACCGGCTGCCACAGCATTATTAACACTCCCATTGTGAAAGAGCACTCGGGGCACCTGGAAAGTGCTGAGTCCTCTCCTCTGTGCCTTCCACCTGCAGAGGCGTCGCTGTCAGCATTCCCTTCCCGAGCCCTGCTTCCCTCGCTTTCTGATGATGGCCAGAGGGTTCATCTCCAGAGATTCTGATTTCACTAAATGAACCCAATGGCCCCCAAAGGCACAACCATTCCCATCTCCTGCATCTCCGGTTGAATTGCTGAGCTACACATTTAGTAATGGTCCTACTCGACTAGAGACTGTGACCAGATTGGAACAGGAAAAAAAAAAAAGTGTCTGTGCTTAAATCACATATTTCTGTACCCTGTATTGAAAGGGTTTCAGAAATAGCCACAGACCTTGCCAAAGCCTGGATCCATTTGACAGAGAAACAAGGGGCTCATTTCATTCATCAGGTAATTCCACTGACCTCAGCACATTGAGATGAGTTTAGCCCAAGATGTGGAAGTGGATTAAAGATGATAAGGCCACAAAGTGAAGATAATGCTTTGTATTTTCTTGCACCTCCCGGCCACTGAGCTCAACACATTTTAGAACATGAATTTATGACACCTAAGAGCACTCTTGCTAACTAGGTCCCTATTTTACTGAGGCACAGTGAAGTTAGGGGACTTGCTAGAGGTCACACAGTAAATCAGTGGTAGGGCCAGCAAGAGAACCTAGGAGACCCAGCTCACATTTTCCTGCTCTAACCACAAGAGAAGACCATTTAGGAAATAATGAGTTGACCTGCTGCTCCCAGCATCATCCCCACTACTGAGTACAATAGCGTTTTGGTGTCAGCTCTGAAGCCCTCTCTGAAGCATCTCTCTTGGGTCACTGGTGAAGGGAGTCTGGTACCTTCATCCTGTTTGTTCATGGTCCAAACCCGCTGCTTGTGGCACTCTCTGTGCGGGAGATCTGGTTGTGGGTAATCAGGACTGAGATGCATTAATAGCGCTGTAAGTGAGCCTAGAAGAATAGCAAGGAACGTTGCAAGTCAGGACTGTAGGGGCATTGGCAAAATGGTGAGGAGGTCTCAAAACTGAACTAGCAGGGGGAGTTGCAGGTCTAGAGCAAGGTGCGTTGACGGCTGCATAGAGGTCCCAGAACTGATAGCTATTGAAATACAAAGGTCTCTGGGCTGACTCACAGTCCACAGACCTAGAGGATATAGTCCTGGTTTATTACCAAAATAAGCCATCTGCCTAATAAAAAAACTTCCTCCATATGCAGTTGTAAGGTTACACAATGATGCTACAACCCTTTCTTTTAGCACCTTAGTGGCCTTTATTGGCTATGAATGGAACCTACTTATGGGTTCAGCAAATCAGCAAGGCTGTGGGTAGGAGAAAGGAGGCTTCTCTTTAGGCTCAGACATCCTGATAGCCAGCAGTGCTGGGAAAGGAAATACAGGGATAGCATGTGAGTTTAAAGGGCTTTTGCCGAAGCATATGGCTCAGCAGAGCTCTTTGGAATGCAGCAGTGATGCACTACTGGTAAATTACAATAGGATCCATGCTGGAATACCTATGATGTCCTCTACCATCCATCTGTTAGTTCAGTAGAACTTTATGACTTCCAAGGAATAAATACCTTGTTAGCTCCTCAGTCTAAACTGGTACCCATAAAAGCATTGGCAAAATCTGCACATTTTTCCTGAGATCAGTAATTACAGTCTGCACGCTGTCATCCATTGGAGTCTTCCTCGTCTGGCTTTAATAGAAGTTTATTTTACTGTGGTGGGGGGAAGGGGACTTTTCATTTTTATAACTGGACTTGCTTTATGGGAGATGTGTCAGCGGGAGCTGACAGTGCCAATTAGGGCTGTGTGCTTTCATGTCAGCTACAGAGTCTGAGAAAGCAAAAGCGCATAACAAACCCAACTCATTGAAGGGGTATATTGTGCCCAACCCTTTGGGGGGGGGTGGTCATTTTTTGCCACCTTTGTGTCCCAGAGCAGGCCTCGAGGACGGTCCCAGGCTTGAGTGTGCAAGGGACGGGGGAGGTTTAGTGTCCGAAGCGAGCAGAGCAAAGGCAGGAGCACTGCTCCATCCCTGATCACTGAAGCTGGGAAACTGCCCCTGTAAAAGGATGCAGAACTGGGGGCGGTTGCATGCTTTTCTCTGGATGCTGGGAGATGAGGGCATTAAAGCCAACCTGGCCTCAGGTAACTAGCTTGTAGAGGCTGCAGGTTTAAAAAACAACAATGTATTCCATGCTGGTGAGATGTTGAGGATCTACCTCAGGGCTGGAACTAGCGAGTATACCAGACTCCCCTATATTACCCCCTTCATGGTTGTTTGCCCTTATGGTGACCGTTATGGATAAGTTTACTGGGTGAGGGACATACAATAGAAGACATGTGGCTAATCTCATCTTGGACCCCACTCAAAGTCAACCCAGATTTGATTGACCGCAAAGGCAATGGAGCCTTCTGACCGGGTTTCATACCAGGCATGGAATTTGTGCTGCAGCAGAATTTCGGTAGCATTGAAGAGACAGTCCACGATGTCCGTGTCGGCAGGCACAAACCATGACACACATTGCTGAGGACTGCAAAAGGACCCAACTCCCTTGAGGTTTTTGTGCCTTGAGCACTGTTGATAAGAACATTGTGGCTTGGCTTGACCGGATGGCGTACGTCAAATAAATAACTCTCTACCAAGGGGGCTCTAATCTATCTTGGATGGCAACAGGAATGGCAGATAGAGACAAAGCTCCACTTGCACAATTCCAGTCAGAGTAGTTGTGTGGTCACCGCCAGCATGCCACCCGCCTTCTCTCTCCTGCTTTTTATTCCACGGCAGCTGTGTGTCTCTTCTCCCCTTCCCCCACATTAAATATCCTTTGTGTTAAGGCTGCCACCTGCCTACCTCATGGCCCAGGTGGCACATGAAATCAGCTCGGGGAGCCAGATGCTGATCTCATGTACAGTGGCATAAATCTGGAGTAACTCCATGGAAGCTGATCTGGATTTATACCTCTGTACAAGAAAAAAAAACAAAACATCTGTTCCAACATCTCCAGCTAGACAAAGAGGGCCTGCGTCTATACAACTGTTCAAACATCCATCCATCAGTCCATGCTTCATACATCACCATAGTATCTGAATGCCACTGTACGTCAACAAGTCTCCAGTCTCAGTTAGTGATGTGAAAAAGGCCTTTGTGCCATGAGCTATACAGATTCCTCTCCAAACCAACAGCAGTGGTCATCTCATTGCTTTGACTTCCATTGTTATGAGCTCCTTTTCTTTCCCCACAACAATATTTAAAAGACCATTTTATCCCCCCCCCACCCTTATTTTCTTTGAAGGATCTCTCTATAACTAGCTGCAGGGCATAGAACCTCTGTGACTTTGCTGTGACTCTGAGGCTTTTCTGCAGCCAGCACGTGATAACATGAACCATGTTATCTCTGAACAGCTGCACTGGGGTTCCAACGTGAACAGCAGAGCTCCTCAGTCAGTCATGAAAAAAGCATTGGAGGAGTCCTCCTTCAGCAAGCTGTAGGTGAAGGCTGCTCACAAAACACCCTTGGCTTGGCCATGTCCCCTCATGTCCACTGGCGGACACTAATAATAGCCAGGTTTCAAAAGCAACATCTGCATCCCTCATGATTTATTGAGAATGAAATGACTTGTCTGACAATGAGACGGGCTGCTGGCGGGGTACACGGAGCAGGAATTTTAATGGGGAAATGAAGAGAACGAATCGTTTGTAATAGGGATACAGGGTTTTATTAGCCCATATAAACAAGATGACAACCAGTCTGGTGAAATGTAATCGAAATGTAAGACAGATAAATAAAGTGATCCCCCAAGGCAGCGAATGGTTCAGGGATTTGATTCTGGGCGATGGAACCTTTCGCCTCTCCAGTGCTATTCTGGATTTAGCCCAAATTGCTAATTGACAGTTCTCGCTGCTCTGTGAGTTACCGGTATATGAAATGAGGTGATCTCAGGCTAGCTGCTCTTATTGGGCCAGATCCTCAGCTGCTGAAAAATCAGCAAAATTCCATTAACTTAGTGGAACTACATGGATTCACACTAGCTGAGGCTCCCCAGGTAGATGGTCATGGTGCTTTGTGGGTATAAACTAGGTGGATCGAAATCACAACATCACCATCATCATTAGCTCTGGCAGAGATGCCAAGGAGTGAGTGGGACATAGGGATGGAACTACCCTCTCCTTCTGTGAAACTGTCAGGAGGAACAGGCAGGGCAGGGAGGGGTGGAAGGCTGCCTGGCTGCTGACCAAGCTACTGTTCCGTATAAGTAAGAGCACGAGAGCAAAAGTTAGAACAGATGTTTTAGGCCAATAACGTATGATAATCTTGTACCAACTCCAGTCACCTAGGCCTTCATGGCTGTCACCATCCTGCACACCATGGCTGCAGTAGAGATGAACTCAGAGCCTCCCGCGACAGAGACAGCGGTTGGCACCCGTGAAACGAAATGAGAATTCTCTTAGCATCTAGGAAAACACAGTTCAGCAGTTTTTATTCCATCCAGTGTGACACTGGTGCTCGTGCAGACTCATTGGCCACATTAGAAGAGAGCTGCCAGTATAGCTCAACCACTAAACACTTCGAGTGTAGACACAGCTTTTTCCAGCACCTGAATAAAATAGGCTATTCCTGCAAAAGCACTTTTAAGCAGCTACACCACTATCACATTATGGAAATGTCATTAAAAAAAAAAAAAGGAAATCGCCCCCACAACCAACATTGCAATACCAGCTAAAATTTCTAGTGGGGACCTGGCCTAAGGAACTCCGGGCATCTTTACAAACTTTAAGCCTTACTCCATGTCTGCAAGGCACAGAAAGGCTAAAAGTGACCAGTCCAGAGTCAGTCTCACAATCACCAGTAGAACCCACCCCTCCCAACATCCAATCTCATGGTTTGAACAAGACCAGACGTTGTCCCTGGCATAATGCCATCATTACAGGGCTGCCACAAAGACAGAGATAGCTCAAACTATTTCTTTTTTTAAAAAGGGAAGGGTCACCACAAGGTTTTATAAAGAAAAAAATCCTTGCCCACATTAAAAAAAAAAACCCATTACCTGAACTTTGCAAAGAGACAGAAAAAAAGCCAACAGCTAAAAGGCTGAGTGGCTCTTGGGGCTATAGCAAGCCCAACAGATTTCATTCCATAAGTTTTATGCATCTACACACACACACACACACACACACACTGTCCCCTTAAACTCTGCTTCTGGAAGGACTTGCTGGATGTATGCCAGCGGCGAGCCTCTTGCTTTGCATTTCATGTCCTCATGTAGTGTGCAAGATGTAATTATTTGTTTGTTTCTGCTTTGCCTTTGTTTGGGCAAACTGACGCCGCAGGGACTTTTCCCGAAGGCATTTTTCAGCCCAACAAGATTACCCTGTATAAATACATTGAAATAAATAGATTTCTCGCTGGAAGCGGTTCAGGTTTATCTGTCTATCTCACTGTCAGTCTCGCTCTCGTAATTATAGCGTACCAATCACCATCCTCTCTAGGCACTTAGCGCTGACTAATGCAGACATGTTTAAATATATATTAACTGCTTCACTGCCCAAAGGTAAGACACCCTTGCATGGAAGATATTCTGGCCCTCCACTGAACTTGAGAGCAAGAGTTAAAATGAAAGCTGGACTGAGTTAGGCAGACATAGCTGCCTCACTGTATGTCTGGGCAACCAATTTTGAATGCACACTATGCTGCTACATTTGCAGGGACCATCTAGGACAGGAGAGACACAGTATCAAGAGGAAGGCTCGTCCTGTGTGCAGTGTGCTGTCCTGGGCTATGGGGTCCCTTGTTCAAACACAATGTGACCCTAGCCCAGGCAAGAGAAGTTAGGGAACTAAATACCTTTGGGGAACTATGCCGCAGATCCTCAACTATGAAATGGGGTTAACTGCAGTTCTCTACCTTGCAGGTGTGTTGTGAGGATAAATATGCTGAAGGTGGTGAGGCGCTCTGACTGTATGGTAATAGGGCCCATACAATACCTTAGCTAGAAGGCAGTTCTTCCAGTATTTCTAGTCCGTCTGGAAGCAGCGAGAGAGGGAAATTTCACAAGCAGAGGATTTGAGCCCCATGAAGCCTGTAGCAGCAAAGCTGCTGATATGGGACAACTGGAAATTTAAAGGATAATCCAGGCGTGCAGCGCTGATAAAAAGAGACAATACATTTCAAGCCTTTTTCCTTCCAAAGGTGACAGTGACAGTTTTAAATGGCTCTGACCAATTGCTAAAAGTTAAAAGAAACAAGCAGCTGGGCTCAGCTTCAGCTAGAGAAGGCCTGAGGGAGGGGAGTCATAGAATCATAGAATATCAGGATTGGAAGAGACCTCAGGAGGTATCCAGTCCAAACCCCTGCTCAAAGCAGGAGAGTCCTAAACAGCCATCCCCTTGCACTGCCCTCAACCTGCATGCTTTAAGTAAACCAAGTTAGTTAAGTTTGGTGAATATCCCATAGCATCATCTGGCAAGTTTTGTTTGCGCAGATGGGTCTGAACCATATTAAAGATCAGGCCCACCAAAGACATAAATACACCTTTAAAAAATAGTCCATGTTGGCTACCAAAAATGGCAAAAGCTGCCCTAAACTGGCTGGGACACATTCCCATTGTCCCGTCCCGGGTGGAATGAGAACAGCTCAAATGTGTTTCTTAGGTCCCATCCAGCTTTTAGAAAGTATTTTTTTAGCACAAGTGGCAGGTCTGATATTATAACTCATCTGAAAGACAGCAAAGAGGTTGGGGCCTGTGTTTTTTTGAAGAAAAAATCATCAGAAGTCTATCACTGTAAGGTATGTTGTGATATAGCAGAACCAGGAAATTCTAGGTCCTGATTTTCCAGATTTGAGGTTTAGGTTATCCTTGGGCAGGTCACCTTAAAATTTACTCCAGGTTGTCCTTGAGTAGGTCACCTTAAAATTGTTTTTCCAGGCCACTTTTTGTGCTCCTCATTGTTTGCCAGGGAAGCGATTCAGACAAGAAGAGGTTATAACTCCTCTTACCACATCCGCCCCCATCAGTATCCTGCAGGTACAGCTCAGTCGGAGATCCCGAAGGCGATTAGCTATTGCTGATGATGCTGAAGTACTGGAGCCTGTTTGGTACACTGTAGCTTATCTTGCTCATTCAGTTTGTGCCTGAGATGAAGCACCGGATAAGGGCAGAGGATTTGTGCAGGCAGAGCTGTGCCTTGGCATTGTTAATAATCCAAAAGGAAGAACAGACGTTTTATTTGCTCAAACATTCATAAACAAAGAATCATAGAAATCGGTTGTTTTCAAATTGCATCTTGGAATGGGAAAGGCAGCGGGGCCTGCGGTGGGTCCCATCTTGGACAACTGGCTTCCAAATCCAGAGATTGGGGGCAGAAGGGCTAAGAATTCAGCCAGCCAAACCAAGGGATTAGCCATTTGTGGAGCTCAATCTCTTCTGTATTGGGAAGGAATTCTCCCCCACCCCCCGATTCAGATCACATAGGGAAAAGATTGCTCTGGCCTCATTCCTCATCCCTCAGGGGATTCTGTGTATGTGGAGGGGGCCTGGCTTGAGGTGACCTGGGAGAACTGTGTGGGGAACCCAGCGCTGGAGCAGCAGCGATGCTACAGGTCAGGACCGAGGGGCATCTATGTCTTGATGTAGCTATAGCGACAGCAGGAAAACAGTTACTCAGGGTACTGGACAGAAACCAAGGGAACTGGCAAAAAAAAAAAAAAAGCAGCTTTGATTTACTTCTGCTCTCTGGGTTCCAAGTTTTGCTCTGCAAAGGGAGAGTAGGAGTGAGATAGGCTCTTGCCTTGTGCAAACTATGAAAGCATTCTCATTTCTGCAAAGCCTTCACGGCCATATGCAGCAATGGGAACTTGGTGAGCAATCAGTTTGCACACGTTCTTAGAAACAAAACTCCACTGAAAACTTCTTTTGTGTAACAAATGATTAGGACCAGTCATTCCAGGTTCGTCCAACACAGGAGAGAATGGCAATCTGTTAATTACTGAATTTTCTGCATTTGTGACCTATTACTGCACCTGTGTTATAACACTTTGGGCCGTGAGCTTGTCAGCTATCACAAACTAAGCAGGATTAGGCCTCTTTAGGCTTGAAACCCTCCAAAGAAAACTCAAGTGCTTCAGGAATGAGTGTGGGGGCACATTCTTCCCTCTCTTAGTACTGAATCAATGCCCCAGGGAAGGGCGCTGTCTTTCAGCGCAACTTTCTGACACCCAGAGATCATTACTCTAGACTCTGTGGTTCAGTTTCATTTCAGCAAAATGCATCAATATGCCGATATACTTAGAAGACCCGAAACTGCAAGTTCTCTCTGTGGAAATCCTGCAGAACATTGGGAATTCCAGATGTAGAGGTTTTGTGGGTTATTCTCTCAAAGTCATATGTGTAAAAACAACAATGACCCACCCAGACTTAAGCAAGGGATGGTGCACAAATTACATTACTCCTGCTGAATAGAAGTTCTATGGTAGGCTCTCATTTAACGTTAAATGCGGAATTCTCTTGTTACTTTTTCCATGCAAGTCTGAAAATTGCATGAAACATAAAAGGCAGTTGTAAAAGATTCTATCGTTGCGTCTATCCCATTGCAAGGGCCGGATGTAAAGGGCCAGATATACAAAAGTATTCAGGTATGCAAAGATGCAGATAATCACCTAGTGGAATTTTCAAGAGGTTCCTAAACTTCAGATCTTAAATGAATATATATTAAACTGGCAATAGAAAAACAGCTACCAATTTCTCTTGGTACCTCTCAAGAGGAATTTTAATGCTATTTTGTGTTTTAAATCTATCAGTAGCAAGTAGACTAAATACCTGTAAGTGCTGTAGCACCTCTGTATAGACACTATGCTGACGGGAGGATTCTTCAGTCGACCTTGCACTGTCTATCAGGGGGCTTAGGTCAGCTTAATAACACTGCCAGGGGTGTGGATATTTCATACCCCTGGCCAACGTGATTAAACCAACCTAATTTTCTAGTGTAGACCAGGCTGAAGTGAGAAGCCAAATTCCTCAATAACCTACACCCTGCTAATGTCCATAGACTTCAGTGGAGTTGTACGCCACATGAGTACAGAGGTTGGTCCAAGCATCTAAACAGTCAAACCTAAACTAAAAGCAACTACTACTGATTTCATGAGAGACTTTCCCACGCGTTTCACTGATGGGCATCAGTAGAAACTAGATGTGGTCAGAAATTTTTGGACAGAACATTTTTCCATCAGAAAATGCCGATTAGTTGAAAAGTGAAGCATTTTGTGTCGATTTAGACAAAAGTTCATCTTGAAAGAAAAAAACGCTGAGGGGGGGAAGCATTTCAATAATGTCAAAACGTTCCATCAGGGAACAGCACGGTTCTAGCTGGAAGCAACTTTTGGTCATTTCAAAAATATAAAACATAAAATAAAAATGTCAAAATCAGAATGAAATATCTGGATCCACTCGAAATGATATTTTCCCCCAGAATTTTGTGTTATGGAAAATTTCAAAATGATTTTTGCTTATATTTTGTTTTGGAATGAACCTCCTGAACTTAGGGCATGCCCTGGGAAATCCAGCGCTTTATAAAACCCCTGAGATCTAAACCACCCTGTCCTTTCCCAGTGTTCATGGAAACACCGTTATTGTAGAACTCAAACAGGAATATTTCCTTCGCTCCATTACAAGTAAGTGCTTACATTGCTTTTAGACGAGATAACGTGGCATGGAATCATTGTTCCAAACACTTTAAGCAGGGAGGAGCATAGAATCTTTTAAAAATTTTTTGACCAACGTGATTTAAAAAGTCACTAATTTAGATGAGGCTCTAGGCCGCAGAGATGCTGTCCTGACTTGAGGAAATTGATCAATCCTAAAAGATGAACCCACAAAATATATTGCAGTGACCCCAGTCTTTTTCCTATGCCAAGCAAAGCAGGAAACACAGCCATGTAACAGAAAGATTTTACAGTGGCAAAAACTAGTTAATACAACAACAGTTTCATAAGATCAGAGTTAAGAAATTGGCATAGATATTTCACTAATGAAAGAGCAACCAAAGACATTGTGTCAGCAAGTTCACTACTGTTAATCCTTCAGTACTGAGAGATGAATGTATCCAGTCAAAGTACTACCAGGAATGGAGCACTGAAACTGCCTGCATCAGGAAACAAAGCCTATTCTTACCCTCACATCTTTTTTGAGCTATTTGGGGAAACAAAGTCACAAATAGGTGACCCTCTGCCGTGGTGCCTTTTGTTTTCCAGGCACTGCACCTTTTAATTTCGTAGAAGTCTCTTTATATAGAAGATTTAGTGGCTATTTTGTTCTCAGAGTTGCTGCACTCTGTAATAGAGACATTGAGTCATAGAGTCATAGAATCAGAAGATTAGGGTTGAAAGAGACTTCAGGAGGTCATCTAGTCCAAACCCCTGCTCAAAGCAGGACTAACCTCAATTAAATCATCCCAGCCAGGGCTTTGTCAAGCCTGACCTTCAAAACCTCTAAAGATGGAGATTCCACCCCCCCGAAGTAACCCATTCCAGTGCTTCACCACCTCCTAGTGAAACAGTTTTTCCTAATATCCAATCTAGACCTTGCCCACTGCAACTTGAGACCATTACTCCTTGTTCTGTCACCTGCTACCATTGAGAACAGCCTAGATCCATCCTCTTTGGAACCCCACTTCAGGCTGCTATCAAATCCCCTCTCACTCTTCTCTTCCGCAGACTAAATAAGCCCAGTTCCCTCAGCCACTCCTCATAAGCCATGTGCCCCAGCCCCAAATCATTTTTGTTGCCCTTCGCTGGACTCTCTCCCATATGTTCACATCCTTTCTGTATTGGAGGGACCGAAACTGGACACAATACTCCAGATGTGGCCTCACCAGTGCCGAATAGAGGGGAATAATCACTTCCCTTGAGCTGCTGACAGTGCTCCTACTAATGCAGCCCAATATGCCCTTAGCCTTCTTCACACTACTGACTCATATCCAGCTTCTCATCCACTGTAATCCCCAAGGCCTTTTCTGCAGAACTACCACTTAGCCAGTCGGTCCCCAGCTTGTAGCAGTGCACGAGATTCTTCCGTCCTAAGTGCAGGACTCTGCAGTTGTCCTTGTTGAACCTCATCAGATTTCTTTTGGTCGAATCCTCCAATTTGTCTAGGTCACTCTGGACCCTATACCTACCCTCCAGCATATCATCTCTCCCCCCCATTTTAGTGTCATCCGCAAACTTGCTGAGGGTGCAATTAATCCCATCATCCAGATCATTAATGAAGATGTTGAACAAAACTGGCCCCAAGACCGACCCCTGGGGCACTCCGCTTGATACCGGCTGCCAACTAGACATCAAGTTGTTGATCACTACCTGTGGAGCCCAACAATCTAGCCAGCTTTCTATCCACCTTATAGTCCATTCATCCAGCCCACACGTCTTTAACTTGCTGACAAGAATACTGTGGGAGACTGTATCAAAAGCTTTGCTAAAGTCAAGGTATATCACGTCCACTGCTTTCTCCATATCCACAGAGCCAGTTATCTCATCATAGAAGGCAATCAGCTTGGTCAGGCATGACTTTCCCTTGGTGCAGAGTCGGCTCCAGGAACCAGCCGACCAAGCGTGTGCTTGGGGCGGCATCTTGGGGCTGGGTGGTGCTTGGGTTTTTGTTTGTTTGTTTGTTTTTGTTTCAGCTGGGTGGTGCTCAGGGTGCGCGGGGGGCTTTGGCGGCATGGTACTCGGGGGGGCGGGGGCTTGGGTGGCACAGTGCTCAGGGTGCACGGGGGGCTTCGGCGGCACGGTGCTCGGGGGGGTGGGAACTTGAGCAGCATAGCGCTTGGGAGGGTGGGGGGCATGGGTGGTGCAGTGCTTGGGAAGGGTGGGGGGCTTCGACGGTGCGGCGCTCAGAGGGGCGGGGGCTTGGGCGGCATGGCACTCGGGGAGTGCAGGGGCTTGGGTGGCGTGGTGCAGCACTTGGGGGGTTCGGCAGTGCTGCGCTTGTGGGGGGGGTGTTATGGCGGGGCGGCGCTCTTTTTTTTTTTGCTTGGGGCAGCAAAAAAGTTAGAGTCCGCCCTGCCTTGGTGAATCCATGTTGATTGTTCCTGATCACCTTTCTCTCCTCCAAGTGCTTCAAAATGGATTCCCTGAGGACCTGCTCCATGATTTTTCCAGGGACTGAAGTGAGGCTGACCGGTCTGTAGTTCCCTGGATTCTCCTTCTTCCCTTCTTTAAAGATAGGCACTATTTTTGCCTTTTTCCAATCATCTGGGACCTCTCCTGACCACCACAAGTTTTCAAAGATAATGGCCAATGGCTCTGCAATCACATCAGCCAACTTCCTCAGCACCCTTGGATACATTAGATCTGGACCGATGGACTTGTGCATATCCAGCTTTTCTAAATAGTCCTTAATCTGTTCTTTCACCACTGAAGGCTGCTAACCTCCTCCCCATACTGTGTTGCCCAGTGCAGCAGTCTGGGAGCTGACCTTGTCTGTGAAGGCCAAGGCAAAAAAAGGCATTGAGTACTACTTCCCGTACCAATTCTTCCCTGTTTGTGAGCAGCAGGTTAAGAGGAGCATGGCCCCTGGTTGGTTCCTCCAGCACTTGCACCAGGAAGCTGTCCCCAGCACTCCCCATAAACTTCCTGGATTGCCTGTGCACTGCTGTATTGCTCTCCCAGCAGATGTCAGGGTGATTGGAGTCCCCCAATGAGAGCCAGGGCCTGTGATCTGGAAACTTCTGTTATTTGTCTGAAGAAAGTCTCGTGTACGTCATCCTCCTGGTCTGGTGGTCTGTAGCAGATGCCCACCACGGCATCCCTCTTGTTGCTCTTGCCTCTAAACTTAACCCAAAGACCCTCAACAGGCTTTTTTCCAGTTTCATATTGGAGCTCTGAGCAGTCATTCTGCTCTCTTACATACAGTGCAATTCCCCCACCTTTTCTCCCCCACCTGTCCTTCCTGAACAGTTTATACCCATCCATGACAGTGCTTCAGTCATGTGAGCTACTCCACCAAGTCTCTGTTATTCCAATCACATCATAGTTCCTTGACTGTGCCAGGACTTCCAATTCGTCCTGCCTGTTTCCCAAGCTTCTTGCGTTCGTGTACAGGCACCTAAGATAACTAGCCAATTGCCCTGTTTTCTTAGTATGGATCAGGAGGCCACCCCTGTTGCACCCTCCTCCCTGTGTTTTGTCCTGGTATCCCACTACCCCATTTACCCCAGGGCTTAGGTCTCCATCCCCCAATGAACCTAGTTTAAAACCTTCCTCACTAGGTTAGCAAGTGATTGCTATGTCCTGTGCTCACCGATGGAGACTTTACTCTTGTTCTTTTTTTCTTGCATCTTAAATCAAAGCCTCACCATGCATCATTTGCTCTATGATTTGCCCATGTAACTGGGACTGTCCTTGAGGTACCCAGGGCTGTGAGTCAGCTTGTTGTCCCCTCTCTCTTGTGGTAACTGAGCTTCAGCTTTCTAACACCACTAGCCTTTCAGCCACTCAATCTCTTCCTCTGGGCTACGCCAGCCCTGTCTTTGCCTTGCAGGTTAAGAAGAGGTGTACCCTGGTCCTTGGATCCTGTTGCATGGTATCCCTGCCATATCCAGCCCCTGACACTGGCTTCTCACAGAAATCCAGGGAACAAAGGGTAGGAATTAATGATAAATTCTCAGAATGGAGAGGGGTAAATAGTGGTGTTCCCCAAGGGTCAGTCCTAGGACCAATCCTGTTCAATTTATTCATAAATGATCTGGAGAAAGGGGTAAACAGTGAGATGGCAAAGTTTGCAGTGAAACTAAACTGCTCAAGATAGTTGACTAATAGCCGACTGGAGAACTCAAAAAGATCTCACAACCAATTGATGGACACAAATGGCAAATGAAATGTAATGTGGCTAAATGTAAATTAATTCACTTGAAACAAATCACCCAACTATACATACAATATGAATGGGGGCTAAGTCTTAGTTACGAACGAGTAGGAAAAAGATCCTTGGAGTCATCGTGGACAGTTCTCTGAGATAGCCAGTGTGCAAGGCAGTCAAAAAAGAACAGGATGTTAGGAATCATGAAAAAGGGGATGAGAGAAATAAAACTGAGAAATATTATTGCCCTTCACTTAATCCATGGTAGCCCACTTCGGAATACTGTGTCAACAGATGTGGTTTCCTCACCTAAACAGATATAGCGGCACTAGAAACGGTTCAGAAAAGGGCAACTAAATGATTAGGGGTTTGGAGAGGGTCCCATATGAGGAAAGATTAAAGAGGCTAGGACTCTTCAGCTTGGAAAAGAGGAGACTAAGGGGGGATATCATAGAGTTGTATAAAATCATGAGCGATGTGGAGAAAGTGGATAAGGAAAAGTTATTTACTTATTCCCATAATACAAGAACTAGGGGGTCAAAAAATGAAATTAATAGGCAGCAAGTTTAAAACAAATAAAAGGAAGTTTTTCTTCACACAGCACACAGTCAACTTGTGGAACTCCTTTCCTGAGGAGGTTGTGAAGGCTAGGACTATAGCAGCGTTTCAAAGAGAACTGGATAAATTCATGGTGATTAAGTCCATAAATGATTATTAGCCAGGATGGGTAAAGAATGGTGTCCCTAGCAGGGGTGGCTCTAGGAATTTTGCCGCCCCAAGCAGGGCAGGCAGCCTGCCTTCCACGGCTAGCCTGCGGAGAGTCTGCTGGTCCCGCGACTTCGGCGGATCTCCCGCAGGTGTGCCTACAGGAGGTCCTCCAAAACCGCGGGACCAGCGGACCCTCTGCAGGCAAGCTGCGGAGAGGAGCCTGCCTGCCATCCTCGTGGCGCCGGCAGAGCGCCTCCCGTGGCTTGTTGCCCCAAGCATGCGCTTGGCGTGCTGGGGCCTGGAGCCGCCCCGGTCCCTAGCCTCTGTTTGTTAGAGGATGGAGATGGATGGCAGGAGAGAGATCACTTGATCATTGCCTGTTAGGTTCGCTCCCTCTGGGGCACCTGGCATTGACCACTGTCAGAGACAGATACTGGGCTGGATGGACCTTTGGTCTGAACCAGTATGGCCGTTCTTATGTTCTTATCCCAGATCCTCGGCCCTCAGAGTTACAGTGTACCAGTTTTACCTTAAACCACCACTCCTGTAAACCGCACTGCACATGTGAGCACTTTTAATAAAATAAAGGTAGGTTGATTTAAGTGAGAATAAAGATTTAACTAAAAGAGAGAGAAAGTGGTGTAACAAGTGGTAACCACACTAAACAAAAACAGTCAAATGCAAACTTGAGTCTACATGTATGAATAAATAATTCCTACATAATAAAGTAGATTTCCCCCCCAAGTTCAGTCAGTTGTAGAGCTGGCTGGTTTCCCAAGAACCAGAATCCAAGTATTTATGAAAGCTCCCCACTCTCAGAAGTGTTTCCTCACTGAGTGGGTACAGAATGCCTTTCCCTGTACTGTTATACTGAAAACGGTCTTTTGTTTCTGTTCACAGGCCTGGAAAACTCTTGCCTTGTTGCAAAGTTTCTTTTCTATCTTTAAGCAGTTTCAGTTGTTGGTTGCTGTCTCTGATAGTTTTCCATCGACTGTGGTTAGACGATAGAACCTTGCGGTCATTACGATATATTACCTTCTGATGACTAATTTCTACTCTAAGGCCTGGGCTACACTAGCAGGGTGTGTGTGTGGTGGTTCGAACTAAGATATGCAACTTCAGCTACGCTATTCACGTAGCTGAAGTCGAAGCATCTTAGTTCAACTTACCTGCCCGTCCTCACAGTGGCGAGTCGACTGCTGCGGTGCCCCCGTTGACTGCGCTTACTCCTCCTGCCGAGGTGGAGTACGGGTGTTGATTAGAGGATTGATTTATCACGTCCAAACGAGAAGTGATAAATCGATCCCCGATACATCGAACTCTACCAGCCAATCTGTTGGGTAGTATAGACGTACCCTAAGTCCAAGTAGCAGAGGGGCATGGCCTCCTTCTGAGACTGCCAGCAAGACAGATCCAGACTCCCCCTGGTAGGTGGAACCTGGAAGGCCTAGGCGCCACGGTGGAAGCGGAGGACAGAGAAAGAAAGTAGAAGAGGCAGGTCCTGCGGTTCAGTTGAGGAGGAGCCACCGAGGGAGGCAGAACTTTCCGCCTGCTGCTGGAGCTGGAACCCACGGAAGATTTTGGCTGTCCCAAGGAGACCGCCCAGGTACCAGGGCTGCCTGACATGCCCGACACTGAGGAGTTGCTGGGACTGCTGCTCACAGTGTATCCTGGGGAGACAGAGGATGACCCTTGGACGTAGGTATACCCAACGAGGAGTATAGGAAGCAGCCCAGGGAACCAGACTACCATCTGGCTGTGGTGTTGCCGGAGAAGCGGTCAGCGTATTGCGAGTGGAATCCCACTGATCCAATGGCAGATCATTCTGCCAGTGGTAGGGCCCTGGGCTGGGACACGGTGGAGTTGGGAGGGCCTGTGTCCCCCATGCCACTCCATCCCCTCCTTTGGCCAGGGAGGCCTGCACTCCTCAGACACCCATTGCCTGAGCCCCATAGACTGCTTGCTGGGTGCTCAATCCCTGCTGCTGTGTGGGCAATGCTGTTTAGCAGAACAATATGGCATCCCCCAGGCGGTGTGGCCTCACACATACCATGCACACAAGGTCATGCTGTGCAGAGGATGCCATTTTGCTCTACAGAATGGCATCCTCCATGCTGTCTGGGATCCGGAAATAATTCATTAAAATGAGGTCATGCCAGCAAAAAGTTTGGGGACTGCTGTCCTAGAAGCAGTGCCTCCAAGTCAATGCTGAGGAATGTCGGTGGGATGGCATGGGAGAAGGTTTCATTGCTGGGGTCTGAGGCTTCTGTTGGAACTGCTAGTAGAATGCACGTTGCGTGGCAAGGTAGTATTGATAGGGAGAAAATGATTCCACACATTGTTAGAGAAGAAAGGGTTACTAGGTTACATTGAACTGGACTGGTTTCAAGGGGATTATCAAAAATAAAAAAGAGTCTTTGATTTACTTCCACTGTCCATGTTCCAAGTTTTCCTTGGAAAACAAAGAGAAATATATGGGCTCTTAGCTATTATAAATAGAAAAACATTTTCCCTTCTGCACAGCCCTCATTGCCGAATTAAATAATGGGGTCTCTGTGAGCAATCAGTTGGTACATGTTCTTAAAAATAACTAAACCCCAGACAAAACCGCTTTTGTGCAGAACTCAGGTAGGCCACATGGACGAATCACTCAGGGCAAGTGTTGAGAAGGAAGTGGCTAGTGATTGTGTGTTTTCCCCCTTTGTGCTATATTACTGTGCTTTGGAGGGTGATCCCAGCAAACCTCCCAAGCTACACTGAGGTCGGCTTGGTCAAGACCTGTATAGGACTCACGAGGCATTCTATTCAGTGCTCACGCCTGAGAAAAGAGAACTAAGACAAGGCAACTTTCAGGCTTCATTCCTTCCTCCACATATACAGTCCTCTCTCCTCAAGCACTTCCAGAATGTAGTGTTCTTTAAGTTCCTAGGTGCAATCTTATACACAGGCTTACTATACCGCCCACTACTGGGAAACAATGTCCTGTAAGACTTTCTAGAGTAGGAGAAGTAGCATTAATCAGGATGCTTCAACCTGGAAAGGAGAAGAGTCAGTAGAAGTATTTAAGATTATGACATGATGAAAACTGATTATTCCCAGCTTTTCACCTTGTGAGAACAAGGATTCACATGATTAAATCAGGCTGCCCTGAGGAAAGTGTTACTCAGGAACGCTTTATAGAGTCATAGAGTCTAAGGTCAGAAGGAACCATTGTGATCATCTAGTCTGATTTGTCTAAAACTTCCCCCAAATAATTCCTAGACAAGATCTTTTATTAAAAACAACCAATCTTGGTTTTAAAATTGCCATTGACGAAGAATCCCCCATGATCCATGGTAAATGGTCTAATGGTTAATTACTCTTCCCATTAAAAATTCATGTCTTATTTCCGGTCTGAATTTGTCCAGCTTCAACTGCCAGCCACTGGATTGTATTAGACCTTTGTCTGCTAGACTGAGGAGCCCTTTATTAAAATTTGTTCCCCATGTAGGTACTTATAGACTAACCAAATCACCCCTTAACCTTCTCTTTGTTAAGCTACATGGATTGAGCTCCTTGAGTCTATCACTCTCAGGCAGGTTTTCAAATCCTTTAATCATTCTCGTGGCTCTTCTCCTCCCAATTATCAAAATCTTTCTTGAATTGTGAGCACCAGAACTGGACACAGTGTTCTAGCAGCAGTAGCACCAGTGCCAAATACAGAGGTAAAATAACCTCTCTGATCCTACTCTAGACTCTCCTATTTAAGTATTCCAAGATCATGTTGCTCTTGTTCAGCTGCTTTTTCACCATGACCCGCTAACCTTTGAGTCACTGATTCCCAGGATAGAGTCCCCCATTCTGTAAGTATGGCCTAGCTCACATTCTTCGTTCCTAGATGTATGTGTTTACATTTAGCCATATTAAAATGCATAGTTTGCTTTCATCCAGTTTACCAAGCAATCTAGATCACTCTCGATCAGTGACTTGTCCTCTTCATTATTTACCACTTACCCAATTTTTGTGTCATTTGCAGACTTTATCCTTTATCAATGATGATTTTATGTTTTCTTCCAAGTCTTTGATAGAGATGTTAAATAGTATAAAGTAGGGCCAAGAACCAATCCCTGAGGGAGCCCACTGGAAACCGGCCCAGCTCAATAATGATTCCCCATTGATACTTACATTTTGAGACCGATCTGTTAGCCAGTTTGTAATCCTTTTAATGTGTGTCATGTTAATTTTACTTCATTCTAGATTTTTTTTAAAAAAAATATCATGTGGTCAGGGGCAGCTCTAGGTATTTTGCTGCCCCAAACACTGCAGGCAGGCTGCTTTCGGCGGCTTGCCTGTGGGAGGTCCCCGGTCCCGTGGATTAGGCGGCACACCTGCGGGAGGTCCGCCGAAGCTGGGGGACCAGCGGACCCTCTGCAGGCATGCTGCCGAAGGCAACCTGCCTGCTGCCTCTGCAGCAACCGGCAGAGCGCCCCCCGCAGCTTGCCGCCCCAGGCATGCGCTTGGCGTGCTGGTGCCTGGAGCCGCCCCTGCATGTGGTACTAACTCAAATATCTTACAGAAGTCTAGGTATGTTACATCAGCACTATTGCCTTTATCAACCAAGCTTGTAATCTCCTTTTTAAAAAATGCCAAGTTAGGTTGGCAGGATCTATTTTCCATAAACCCATGTAGATTTGCACCAATGAGATTACTCTCTTTTAGTTCCTTATTAATCAAGTCCCCTATCAGCTGCACCATTATCTTAACCTGGATCAATGTCAGGTTGATGGAGCTATAATTACCTGGGTCATCCTGTTTACCCTGTTTATAAAATTGGCACAGGATTAGCTTTCTGGAACTTCCCCAGTGCTCCAAGATACAGTGATCATAAACATTCATGCTCCAGCAAGCTCCTCAGCCAGCTATTTTTAAAACGTATTTAAAACTTTTAATTCGCAGAGAGGTGCTAACTAGAGCAAAGTGAATCATTTGCAGTTATTTATTTGCCAAAAGTAGCTACCTTCTGTGCATGTGGAATATCTGTAAGCAACAATGATTACCGATTTTTTGGATTTACTCCATGGATATCTTTTTCGATTCTGCAATCTGTGGGTTTATCACAAATGTGCCAAATGTGAATTGTGCGGCTTATTGTGGCCAAATGGCATAAATCACTGGGAATTATTTTTGTTCCCTAGTTCAATGACAGCACAAACATATCAGGCATGGATTCCTGCACATGTGCATTTCCCATATGGCTGCCCTGAAAATGCAAACACATGGCTCTGAATTTTGCTTTTCTGCAAATGTTTGTGCCAGTAACACTCAAATTGCTGGAAAATCTGGGAACAGCAAGCACAGAAGGGTCATGAGCATAACCAGAGTGAAGGCAAGTTAAAATTCAAACATGGTTCGTGCATTATTCACCCAGCTCTGATACCAACATTGTTTCGTTGGCAATGGCACACAAACCCTTTCCACACCAAAAAACTTAGGTCTAAACATATTAGAAGCCATGTTACATGTCATTGGTTGGATCATCTGCCTAAATCTGCAGGGCAGACTGTGTGGAGGCACTTCTCTGCCTGATCACATGGGATGGAAGATCAGCTCCGATATGCCACTACTCCTGGCAGTGTCTGGACTCACAGGAAGCCCTGTATGGGGTCAGAGAGCTGCACACGTGGCTGGAACAACCTGGGGTAGTGGGTACAGCATCCCTCAGCAGACAGTGGGGAATCGGATGTGAAGTGAATACAGCCTCAGTCTGCTGAACCCCTTCTGCCCTCCGTAGCCCTGATTTATGGGTAGATCTAGGGGGCAGATATTGATGGGGGAAGATATGTTAAGTAGGGGGAAGGTACAGGGATCAGGAGGCAGTGTGGACACAAGGGAATCTCAGAGGAGCCACATTACTGGGGCCTGCATTCCTTGTGGGAGGGGAGACCTGGATCTGTGTTCCAGCCAAGATACCCATGTAAAGGTTTATAAAATAATGGCAGCCATAGGGCAGCCTAGTCTAAAAGTGTTAGGTCTGGCCAGGGAAATGGATTAGGGAAGTACTGGTTTTGAAACAGCCCAGGCTAATGTGCCTTTTATCATCCGAGAAGCCGGGAGAAGCCGGGACAAGTAAATACCAATAACACTTAGTCCATAAATAGTGGTTTTCATCCCTTGCTCTCTAGCTGCTCTGAAAAGGTGGGGAGTTCATTAATGAGAGGCAATACTTTTTAATTTACTCTGTGTGTAGCTGACTCATTAGCCCAGCAGGTCACAGAGTTAAACATTCTCCTATGACCTTTAAAAGGAGCCCAGATAATTTTATGACCCATAAGAACGTTTGCACAGCAGTTACTGTATAATTGCTAAGAAAGGGGTAATCAGAGCTCATGCCTCAGGGCACCAACTGATGATAATAATTAGCACTTATACAAGGCTTTGCATGCTCAAGCTGCTGTACACAGACATGTGCTAATTAATTAGCTGATTGTCTACTGGGGAAGATTCTGTCCCATGCTCCCTTGTGCCCAGCATTACACAACTGGCCAAGTACACTAGGGAGGTTTTTACATGAGTGTATGAAGCAGCTGCTGCTGTAGGGAGGATACCCCAGTTAATGGTCTGATGTGACATTGCTGTGCTATAGAGAAAGGCCCAAGGTGCAAACCTCAGATGTGGGTCCAAATGCTCCTAAAATTCAGGGGCATTTGGTTCTGGGTTTTAATTTGGATCCCATCTCTTAATCTAACTTAAAACGTCTCAAAAGAGCCATTGCCAATGCCAGGTCAGTGAATCCCATCTAGGCACTCCAATAGTGGCAGCACTAGATTCCAGTGAAAACATGTTGAAACATAGGATTTAGCTTCTGGGGAAAATGGCTTGAAGCAAAATGGTTTGGAAGAGCATCAGCAGCACACTAGCTTCAAGTCAGTGTCAGCTAAACCGAAGCAGCAGCAGCAGGTGACTCACTGCAGGTTCATAATACGCTCAGAGGAAGATCTGAACATCAGAGATCCTCTGTTCTGATCCACAGTGGGGCTGGCTGCCTTTCCCATGCACTGAGAAAGACTTTGATGAAATCCAGTGTCCTGACACTGCAGTGATCAGCTTTGGCTCTGAAGCTTCACTCAAACACAGGCAATGGAGTCTGGCACAGGCCAAGCATTTTTCTCTTGTTGGCTTTCTATTTCTAGGAGACTGTTGGATAGGATCCCAAGTGATATATCTGGCTTCTTTTCCGGGCCTTTTTTGTGCTTGTGAGAATGTGACTAAGCAAAAAATATCCCTGCATTGTTATCCAGGAAAGGGGGAGAGAGGGCTAACTAGATCAGTTTAAAGGAGCAGTGTGATGTATGATTTTTTTTTTAACAGTGTAACAAATGATTGCACCTATATTCCAATCACAGCCACTCAAAGCTTCACGGCACCGGCAGGCACACACTTCAGATCCACTTGCTCCCAAGACTTAAATTGTTACCACCTAAAGGAAAGGAGACTCTCTCATTACTTCCGGCAGGGTATGGACCATGACACATAGATGAATAGGTGCCAAGTGGCTGGGGAAACTGTAGGTCTCAAAGAACAGCTGGCAGATTGAGAGGTAGCCTGATTTTCACAATCGCAGGAGCTGCTCAGCGTTTTTGAAAATCTGGCACTTATTTATGTGCCTAACTAAGGGCATAAAGGCCCAGCGTCACTCATTCATTTTTTAAAAACATGGCTTTAGAGTCCAAAGGAAATTCTCCCCCATGAGGCAGCTGGAACTTTAAGGCAGGTTCATATTTTTAACTCTGCCCAGGCTAACTACCGGATCACACACCTGTTGCCATTAACCTGCTCTTTACTGTGGTTTCTCAGCATGGCAAGATGCATCACCCATTATCAATTTGGCCCATGCCACAACAAACTCCAGGCTTCCAGTTCTAACTCTGCTTACAGATGGAGAGGTAACGGTGACCCATGAGATATGCAGCATGTCCTCAGGTAGCCACTGGGCTTATTCATACTTAAGGTCAGGCTAGTAATTAGATGCCTGATAGCCACACTACAAACAAGGAAGGTGCTGTAGCACAGGCAGCTATTACCATTATTATCCCAGTTAGCATAACTAAAAATGTTACAATGATCGTAAACATTATCTCTTCTTTTAAAAATTCCAGCCCCTGTATTTTATTCAGTGACTTCCTGCAGAGATGAGTTCCACAGGTCCCCCGCATCTGAAGCAATATTTGTTCTACATTTCTAGGACATTCATTTGATTGAATGGCCCCTTTGTTCTCAAGTTAGGGGATAGAGCTTGCCGCTTTGCAATGATGTGTGGACGTTCAGTGTGTGTCAGAAACAAAGGTCCCCTTTCTTCAGTGCCCATCACAATCCCACTGCCTAGTGTTGAGGACTTACTAGTGAAAGCAGACTACAAAGCCCAGCTGTTGCAGTTGTGCCTGATTAGCTCACTGTTCTGAGGGGAACATCTGCAGAGCCATTATTGTCTTGGAATGAAACATGGGAAAATAAAGTTATCGGTAACACTTGAAAAGCATCCCGGCGTCCTACTGAAAGGATTGTCCGAGCTGTGAACCTTGACTTTATTTAGCTTTGTATTTTTTTTTTCTGGGAGTTGGTAGTAAACCAAAAAAGTATCCGGTATGTTGCTATGGTAGAAAATATAAACCATGATAGCATTCATCTCAAGGTTGTTATCTAGTGGGTTGTAACCTGGGGTCATGGGAGTATTTCTCTGAGGAAATACAGTATGTGTAATTTATTGCTCTGTCAGGTTTTAACTGTTTCATAAGAACAGAGCTGTAAATAGACACATGTAAACACCAAAGGCACAGCAGGGAATATAGAAATGAACTGGCTAGGGTTTTTGTAGGTGTGCCACTATTGCTTCTGAATAGAGCTGTTCATCTGTGTGTCACAGGCACTCTACTGATGACAGTGATTCTCTATTAACCCAAGTGGCAGAGGTCTGGATTTTTTTTGCTGCAGGAGGAGCTGGGTTCTAGCCCCTGTCACTCAACAGAAAAGTTAGATCTCAAAGTGCTTTATTACCGGATTCAGCTGGAGGTGGTATTCTGGCCTAGATTGTGGTGAATTTAATAGACTATGTGCTATTGAACTGTTTCCAAATTCCACCCCAGAGGCAATTGCATTCCAGTGCTAGCTGAAGGGGCCCCTGTACAGAGAGGTTGGTAAATACTTGGGGATCCTTTGTGATGAAAGGTGCAATTGTAACCCCCCGGTGAGCACATTTTACAGGCTCCTGCCTGTGCTGCTCTGCAGAAGCTATAAAATTGTATAAGGCTGGGACTCAAGCTGTAGCAGTTCATACTTTTAGCTCTGGAGGTCCCCAGTTCCATCCCCAGTGTATCAGCCAGCAGGGGAGCCATCAGACTATGTCAATGTCAGTTTATATGACCTGTGATGGCCTGTGATGGGATGTTAGATGGGGTGGGATCTGAGTTACTACAGAGAATTCTTTCCTGGGTGCTGGCTGGTGAGTCTTACCCACATGCACAGGGTTTAGCTGATCGCCATATTTGGGGTCGGGAAGGAATTGTCCTGCAGGGCAGATTGGCAGAGGCCCTGGGGGTTTTTCACCTTTCTCTGCAGTGTGGGGCATGAATCACTTGCCGGAGGATTCTCTGCACCTTGAAATCTTTAAACCACAATTTGAGGACTTCAATAGCTCAGACATAGGTTAGGGGTTTGATATAGGAATGAGTGGGTCAGATTCTGGGGCCTGTGTTGTGCAGGAGGTCAGACTAGACGATCATAATGGTCCCTTCTGGCCTTAAAGTCTCTGATTCTATGAATTAGTTACAGTTGAACTGAATAACATTTGTTAAATGAATTGAAGGTGAAAAGTGCTGTTATTAATAAATCCTATGTATTCGCCTCTTATCAATCTCCTCTCAGAAGAGACACCTGCTACCTGATCACCTTTATTTAAAAACTACAACAGTATTCCCCAGTAATCAATTGCCTGGAATGCTGCTGGACTGCTATGGTGAGCTCCAGAGATCTGGACCATTAATGTAGAATAAAGTTTGTTACCAGGTGAAAGAGCAGCATGGATGGGTGCTAGAGAAAATCTAGTCTGCTTCAATCAGAAGGCTGGTGACGGAGTCCTAGGGTTCAAAGGATGAACAGTGTTTGTACAGGGGAGGAAACACAGGGGTTCCAAAGGGACATGGAGAGCCGGCCCAGGGGAAGGAAAAAAAATTGATACAAAGAAACAGCTTCTAAAACAAAGCCAGTCTGGAGGCTCAAGGAACATCCCTCTTAGAGTCTGGCTCTTTGCACTGTGTGAAAAAAAAAATACAAAATTGAGATCTTTGACAACTTGGCCAACCCCCAAGGTATTCCTTGTGCAATACATCCAGACGCACCACATGCTACTGCTCCAGGGAGCTAGTTTTCCCACAGCAAACAGACACCCTTGCTTTCTCCTGTTCCCACCAGGAGTGAGTCAGAATTGAGGAGACAGTGCTCTCGCCCTCACATATCCCTGCGTGGTTACAAATTGGGTATATTGAAAGCACACAAGTTATTCATTCATCCATAAGTCTAAGCCACTGAAGTGCTGGCAGGGGTTATCAGATAGGGATCTAGGAAGCATACATGTGTGCACAGTTAGGCTAATAGGCTCAGTGTGAGAAAACCGGCTCACAGTCCTTCCCAAACCACAGGATCTGGATGCTCTGAGAGCCATTTCCTGAATGTGAGATTGAAACTGTGAGCCTGCTAATGCATGCATATTACATACGACATCCATCTACGCCATATTATAAACTGGAGGGCCACCATGAGCACCCCCTTTTGGCTAGATGGGGCACTGCAGGCAGTGCCACTTTGCCTTTCCTCAATGGGGCATCAACTAATCCACTGGCACACATCAGGGCAATGAAAAGCCAAAACTAATTAATCAAAAGAAGTGTGTCAGCCCCAGAGACAGAGCACACGTAATGAGAAATTACCTCAGGATCCCAGTTCAGCTCTTCCACATTAAATCTCCCAAGTCTCTGTGCCTGGTGAGGCTAATGAGGTAGCGATAGATACCAGCTCTTGCGCGCTGCTCAACTTCGAGCCTCCTCAGACCTATGCAGGTTCCTCTTCCTGGTGAAATAGGTAATGAGGGCAGAGCAGGGAGTTGTCTTAATTGCACCCAGGCTGTTCTGTTTGTGAGCTTCTGACTGTCCCTTAAAGGGGTAAAAACACTTCTTCTCACGTATGAATGCACCTGTGTTTTGCAATCAACATAATCTGTTCATCCAGGTGGTTATTTGCACCCATCACCATGGGATCTCAGTGCTTTGCTGTGATATCTGAAAACCTGACAATTTCACCAGTCAGCTGGGGACAATGCTCTCCAGAGGGGCCAGAGCCTCAGAGTGGTGGCAATTGGCATAGCTCCTTGGGAGAAAGGTGTATGGCTGCAAGGTGAAGATGTTTACACATGGTTAAACCTTCATTCTACTTCGAGTTCAAATTGCTGTTAAAGCCACTATCAGATGTAGTCCTGACCACACCACTGTTTAATCTGGAGAGTTTATCTTGAAAGCAGATGCAGGCCCATACTTCAGTGGCCAATGCTACCAATGGCCAAGCGCTGTCTACTGCTCAGCCTTCTCCTTACCCAGGAAAAAGTACATGGATGGAATCACTCTGGGTGATAAGGTTTTATGGCATAGTGGAAATGCTCTTTGTCTTCACTCAATATAAGTCTGACCTAAAATACAACGCTGAACAGGTTCGCTGGACACGAGGTAGATTACAAGCCACAAACTTCAAAGTATCTTGCAACACATTGGAGATGCAACCAGTCACACGTCTCTCTGTCTCGCCCATCCCCTCGTACCCATCTATACCCACTTCTCCAAATCATAAACCACCCTCTCTCCTTCTCTCTGGGCCTTCATGTAAATGTCCCCTCTACAGGGCTAGATGAAAAGATCTGTCTTCACTGCTCTAATCCAGTGAAAAGGATTTTTACCAAGACAATGGAACCATCCACACCCAGCTGCAGGTGTGGAAATGGGATTTAGCATCTGTCTTCATAAAGGAAAATCAGCCCGGACTAGTAATCCCTGTCCTGCAAACTGTTATCACACCATAAACACTTGTTTAAGGGCACATTTTATGGTGTATTCCTCTTGCTCTCACCACTTCCCTCTCCTCTTTCACTCCCTTTCTTTTCTGTGTATCCATTTGGTCTTCTGTATTTTTTATTCTTCTGTTTACTGTTTTTATTGGATATAAACTGATAAGGAAGCAGATTACCAGGGGGTGAGATGCCTTAATATGACCCTGTGACGTTACTGATATAACCTGGGACCATATAGAACATGGGTTGCAACCACGGTTCTGTAGTGGCACCAAATCCTATGTAAAGGGGGTCATATAAGATGTCTAAGACCAGGTTATGGGTTACTGGTTATGATTGTGCTGTCTGTATGTCGTAATCAATGTTTGTAGTTGAAGTCTATGAAATATGGCTGTGTACTGTCTGTATTTTAATTGGTGCTGGCAGTTCGTGGGTGACACCCAGACTAGTTGGTGTAGCTCACTTACCATGCTTGAATGGGCCCATTAAGGACCATTCACCATACACAATTACCCATTCGAGAGAAGGCGAACACCCTGTGACTCAGTGGAGTATGCAAAACTGGCCCATGGACTGAACAACTCCATTTGCTGTAACTTCCCAGCAGGGAACAAAGAGTGTTCTACATCTGGAAAAGTCTATATAAGGCGAAGGCCTCATCTCCATCTTCTTCTCAACCTGCTTCTTACCTGAGGGACTACAAGCTGAAGCTCTACACAAGGACTGAATACCCATCCCATTGGGGGATGTTTCTCGAGAGAGACTCAATTGAACCTGCAGTTACTTCAGTCTCTGCTACAAGCCTGAACTAAGGACTTTGCCATTTAGCTGTATGTAATTGATTCAGTTAACCAATTCTAGCTCCACACCACCTCTACATTTTTCCTTTTATGAAATAAACTTTAAATTTTAGATCTAAAGGATTGGCACCAGCGTGATTTGTGTAAGATCTGATGTGTATACTGTGGTCCCCGCGCTTGCAACGCCACGCGCCGCAGGGAAGCGACTGGGCTGCCGCTGGGGTAGGAGCGAGGAGCGAAGGAGCTGGGAGTTCTGGTGCCGCAGATCGAGACGGAGGGCAGCACACCGTCAGCCCGGAGCAGAGGCGTGCTAGAGAAGTCCCTGAAAGGCCGCCTCACGTCGTCACGTACAGTCCTACGCGTGGACATCGCGGAAAAAAACACGACCAGGGGCAAGGCCTTTGAGGTGACCAGCAAGTGGGACTCCAGCAACCACTTCATCCAACGGGCAGCTTCACCCGCTTCGCCGACTGCGTTTCATACACCGCCGCCCGAAATCGTATAACGCCCGATTTTCTCTGCTCGTATGGAGCCATCTGTCACGGGAATCGGGACAAGCGTGCAGGAAGTGCGGGTACACCCTGGAAGACCCGCCGCCACGTCCTGTGCAGCTGCAAGCCCACGCAAGAGCCTGGCAGCTGCGCCACAACGCCGTCGAGGACCACCTAGTGAAGCCATCGCCGCACACCGTCGTGAGATTGCAGTCAACCGCACCATCCCCGACACCGACAGCCCGCTGCGCCCAGACATCGTCGTCTATGGATGAGGAGAAAAAGATCAATCCTTGTTGACGGTGACGATTCCCGTTCGAGAACAGGACCCCGGCGTTCCGCAAGCCGAGCCCGTAAACTCGAAAAATAGCCCCTTGACTGACACTTGCGGGCAAAGGCTACGAGGTTACACTGATGCCCTGATCGCGGGGCCTAGGCGCCTGGACCCCGTAATAACATGTACTTAGGCCTGTGGGTGGGCCGTCGCTATGCGTGACTCATGAGACGTTGATGAGTCTCGAACACTATCCAGTGTCCAGGACATTTACACCGAACACATCACTGGCCATCACCATACCAGGAGTGAGCCATGTGGCTCCACGCACCCACGGGGGAGGGAAAACCCTTACAACCCCCTATCAAAACTACATCCCTGAGTCCTGAACCACCGATCTGGATCCACCAGTGAGGGTCACCTGTCCCATTACCCGGCCCGCTGCTCTAATTATGACTATGTGTAACCCATTAGATGAGCGATGTACCCTCACTGGCTTCCCTACTATATTTTTGACCCCACCCACCGTATACCCCGCATGGGGACATTACAACTGACTGTACTATATACTAACCCATAACCAATACCAGCCGTCCCCCATACTCTTATGTTGCCCCCGATGACTAATGACTGACACGCCACACTCTGTGTATTCTTTATTAAATATTCTCTAATAAACATATTGACTGGTCTGGGCTGGTCCTTGGGATTGGAGAAACCTTTTTCTTTACTGGGGTGTTGGTTTTCATAACCATTCATCCCCAGGACGTGTGGGACTGGTGGTGATACTGGGAGACTGGAGTGTCTAAGGAAATTGCTTGTGTGACTTGCGGTTAGCCAGAGGGGTGACACCGAAGTCTTTTGTCTGGCTGGTTTGGTTTGCCTTAGAGGTGGAAAAACCCCAGGGCTGGGCTGTGACTGCCCTGTTTGAGCAATTGATCCTGATTTGGCACTCTCAGTTGGGTCCCGCCAGAACCACATCGTCACAGACCCTTACATAAAGTTTCTCCAAAGAGTCTCTGTCTTGAGTGTGTATGTATGGAAGTGGGTGTCCATGCAAGATGGATCTCTCTCTATGGGGGATTAGGGTAGGTGCTGCATAGGGAGATGAGTGCGTGTGTGTGCATTGGACTGTGCTATATAAAGATAACTGTGGGTAGATGGATATCTGACTGGGTGTTGTGTGAGGCTGCTGCTTTCCTTAAGCTTGCAGTATGTCAAATAGTAACAGCCAACGGTGGTCCAAGTTCTGTGAACAGCTGCTGCTACCAAAATAACGCAATTCCATTTTCACTTGGGAGACAGGGTCCACTGTGCAAACACAGATTTCTTTCCAGGTCAAAGCTGAGGCACATTCGTGTGGGGGCTGTACTCTGACCTTCAGATCTAGCACTTTTCCCATGAACTCTTCCTGGTTTGTGAGTCCTGTTCCTGGACACATCTTCTGTTCGTGTCTCTGCAGTCTGGCTGCCATTATAATCCCGTCACTACATGACCTTCACTAAACCAGGAAGGTACTTTGGCCAGACACAGTGCACTGACCCAGCCAGCAGCTCTCAGTATCCAACCTGGCACACATACCAGGCAGCTACCTTCACAGCTTGCAATATACTACAAGCAAAGGGACAATCTCCATACTTCAGTCAAGTACAGAGGATTCTTATGGAAAGAAATTTTGACCTTCCTGAAGTCTTATCTTCTCCCATATGGTTGGGTGCAGGAGAGGAGATGGGGATTAATCAGAGAGCAGGAGAATATAGTATATGCCAACTCACTAGAACCCCTATAATCTTCATGGCAGCTTGTTGCTCTGTCAGCAACACAATAGCTACGATATGGAAGTATATAGATGATTTAGTGGGTGTGGGTCCCGCTTTGAGCAGGGTGTTGGACTAGATGACCTCTTGAGGTCCCTTCCAACCCCAATCTTCTATGATTCTGTGAAAGGTGTTGTGGAAAGTGCAATGAAGCTAGATGAGAGAGCTCTATTTCTCTCTCAGCAACAGTCTTTGAGACGCCTGCTTGGAGATCTTGGGGTTTGTTGGGAATGCTCAATGGGGTTTGCATGCTCTGAACTTGACTCCTTCCTGGAGCCTGTGCTTAACACTGAGCTAATAACTCCTGCAAATAGTGGGTGAATTTTTATGGAAATAGTGACCAACCCTCAAGTCTAATGCCAGTTGCTGGTTAAAAACAGCACCCCAGGATAGATGACGGCAAAGCCAGTTCTGACTAATGCCAGAGATGAAAAGGTTGTTTTATAAGCTATTTCTTCCCAGCACAAAATTCATCTCATAGTAACATATGAACCACAAAGGCCAGTTTCCTTCTATAAGAAAAGCATCCAGTGAAGTTAGTTGTGACTTTATCTCCACCAAAGTCTGGGGAGTTTAAAGCCTTAAAAGGGATCATTTTATGCACCATTAACTGGATATCCAGATTGTTGGGTTTTTTTAAATTGTGTTTACGGATAGGTTAGGGTACTGCAAATAGGGATAACAATGAATATATTTTAGGTGACAGGAATCAAGCCTCCCAACACCTAAAATAATGCCCATGATTTTCAATAATGACAATTGACTGTGAATGCCTCCATTTTCAGATGTGCAAATTGAAACAGCTTAGGGATTTTCAGAAACTGTACCCCCAAACATGACCCCCCAAAATCACTGGACATGTTTAAAAATCTTGGCTAATATAAATAAAGGATGCCATGGCGTTTTGCCTTTCAAATCAGGCCCAGGTCAACAGTGGTTGGAAGTCATTCTCAATAATGTTGTTTGTAAAGTGATTTAAACTAGCAAGGAATTGCACAACTGAAGGGTGGTAGAGGTCTTAAAGTAAAGAAAGAAAGACAAAGAAAGATGTTGTGATCTGGAAAAGCTTCTGGGTCTGTGGGAGTTTAGAGTCTCTAATTGTTGATAATTTGTTCCTTATTATTGTTTCATAGAGTTTAGGGTCAGAAGGGACAATGAGATAATCTAGTTCGACCATCTGTATGGCAAAGCCCAGTAAATTTCATTCAGATACCCCTATATTGAGCCCAATGACTTCAGTTAGACTAAAGAATTTTAGTCTTCAGGAAACTAAACTTTTGGAGACCAGGCAAGACTGAGGTGCCACTAATGCCCGAGGGAGTTGGCAGGGACTTGATTAGGTGACATATGCCCATATGGTCCTAACAGGTGATCCACACCCTATACTACAGAGAAAGGCAAGTTCCCCTAACCCCGCACCCCAGGTCCCAACAAATGCAAAGAATAAGATCCTTTCTAAGGTCTCAAGAATGCCTTCCCTGAAGGCAGATACATTTGTGTGTGTGCATGCAACTTCTTCTCTCTCCCTTTCCTTTACAGTTGCTGCTGTTCTCGTTAGCCTGGAGAGGAGAGTTTTGCTCCATGCTCTGAAAGCACCAAGGAATGTTTACATGCTCACCTCCTTCTGTGCAGCATTCCAGAGCTCAGGGTCTGGTACCAGGAGAACCCCTCCCTCAAGCTCTGAGAAGTTTCCCTGGACACCGACGGTTTTACAGTTCTTATGGAATATTGCTGTTGATATGTGTGTGCGCGTGGGACCATGTATTGATATGAAGATAGATGCCGAGCTGTGGGTAGCTGGATATCGGACTTGGTGTTCTGTGAGGCTGCTGCTTTCCTTACTTTTTCCTATACTGCAAGCTAAACAGCCAACTGTGGCCCAACTTCTGGCCAACAACTGCCGCTACCAAGATAAATGTATTCTACTCCTCACTCAAGGGAGACAGGCCACTTTGCAAACATCCAGTGTTCTGAGTGAAAGGTGGTGGCCTGGGTGCCCTTTTGTCAATGCCATCCGAATCTGAATCCTTCCCACGCCATCAGACATCGCTGAGGACACAGACAAGGCTCGACCAGCCATGCTGTTTGCAAGAATGGCTATTTTATTGTGTTTCTATAGCTTGTTTTACGAAGGCAGGTTGTTGGCCTATTGCTCAACCTTTAACCTGGAGGACCAATGCACCGCTTTTTTTTTGTCCCTACTCTTTGACCTGTCTGGCTTGGGTGGCTTTCCCACAGGCCTCTAGCTCTCAGGGTCATTGGAACACACTAGTCTTCCCACTGCATCAAGGTGCAGTCCCCAGGGATGGGTAGCCATGCCATGAAGGGCCTTGAAGATAGGACAGGGATCTTGAGTTTGACCTGGTGAGCCAGCACGGTGAGGCACAAGGGTAATGTGCTCCCAGGGACCAGGACTGTTGAGAAGCAGTTGAAGCCGCATGTTGATTCTGACAGTAAATATTGTGAGATGCAACAATCCACATGGATCACGGTAGCTGTGTCATTGTCCTGCACTCTGAGGAGCAGTCTCGTGACCTGGGCCAGATGGAAGAAGGGATTCTTAGTGGCCACTGGTGTTTGAGAGCCTGGCAACAGTGAGGGCTACAGAAAGCCTCCTAGTCAAAGAGCGTCCCAGCTATTTGAAGGCAAGCCCTGTGGATAATGAGTGATGCTATGATGGTGGGTAGGGCTTCAAAATGTTTTCCTCCTCCCATCAACATCAACTCCATCCTGCCAGGGTGCAGCGTCTTTCCTCCACACAATAATCTCCGCCAGGCAACAGGCAAATCCCAGGGTGACGGACGGTAAAATGATCTAGATTATGTTCCATATCTGAAGTCAGATTCTGCCATTTCCTTACTGATTTTCATACTGAGGCTGTCACTCGCAGACAGAGACCTGTAGATGGACAAGATAATTGTTGGGTTGGTGTTTTTAATTGAGTTAACCAGTGATCGGTGACCTTGACAACATGTTGACAGGTGGAAGCAGCTGAGCTGTATATATCCTCGGGATTCAGGCTAAGATGACCTCTCAGAAGTGAGCTGAGGGTGATGAGTGACCACATGACATTAGAGTAACCTAGAGAAAACCTCCAAATAATTGCCTTAAGGGAAAAATGACAGTGTTTAAAGGGGGCTGGTTTACAGAGATTGTTTTAAACTCACCCCAGAGATAATCATTAACTTCACCGTGCAAGCCCTGTCCATTGTGTTCAGGAAAGTGCAATTTACCATGGAAATAACTCATCCATTCACTTACCAGCAACATTTTAATTAACATACAAGGCAATGCACCCTGCCAGCTCCATTCAAGCCCAGGTGCTCTCTGCACCCTTGGAACTGAACGGCCCTGTGGAGGCAGTGTGGCCTAGTGGACGGGGAGTCCTAGCTGTGCCATCGAGCTGTGTGGCCTTAGGGCGAATCATTTTTTTTTGCTGTGCCTGCATCCTCCTCTCCCCTTTATCAGTCTTGGCTGGTTGGATGTGAAGTTTTTCAGCACGGGGAGATAACCCCTCATAGCCATGTGTATGTACAATGCCCAGCAGAATCAGGTCTCCATTTCAGTTGGGGCCTAGCACCCTATTCAGAGATGCTACTTTAATACAAGTCAATAAGAAGGAATCAGATGCTGTTCTTGGCTGCACCTCTGAGGGGGCAGCAGGCCTGTTCTGTAACCCCTAGCAACTGTGGATCTCCAGGTTAGGGGTGGCCAGGGTGTCTAGGTCTTGTATCTCAAATCTCTGTGTGTATGTTTTTTTTACTCTCCCACAGGCTTTAAAAATGCCTCGTAAAGGCATTTACGAGGCTAGAAGCACGTAAGTTCTGGCCTTTGCTTTAACTCACTTCCTGGGGAGCGGAGAAATCAAGAGGCAGCCAGGATCTGGCTTTGCTTTGGCCTTACAAATGTCTCACCGAATGGGAAGAGCCAGTGAAAAGCGTAAATCCCAAAAGCTGCATTGAAGCATTTTGGGAGGGATGGGTCCTCTGGAATCCTAAAGCACTTTTCAGTTTGGGAATTTGAAAATACTTGAGAGATTGGGCCAAATTTAGCCTTAGAGCTTGTCTACACTACAGAGCCATTGTTGGAAGTATAACTACATGGGCAGATCCCCTAGTGGGGATGCAGCCTAAACCGACAGAAGGACTTTTCCAGGCATAGCTGTACCACCTCCCCAGATGACATTAGATAAGCTGACAGAAACACTTGGTTGATGTAGTTGTGTCTAGACTTGGGGTTTTGGCAGCACAGCTATGTCGGCTAGGGGTGTGTGGGGTTTTCACACTCCTAGCTGACAGAGCTATTCTGGCAAAACTCGTAGGGTGGAATAAGCCTGCCCTGAAGTCAGTGGAATTTCATCAGAGAGGAATTTGGCCCACTGTATCTTTGATCTCTGGGTTCCATGTCAACCACTGCTCGCTGAGCCTGCTAACCTTGACAAGAAATCTGAACTAATAAAGACTGAGCCTGGTACAAGAGGATTTTACCTTAGGGTGATTAGACAGCAAGTGTGAAAATCAGGATGGGGCTGAGGGGTAATAGGAGCCTATATAAGAAAAAGACCCAAACATGGGACTGTCCCTATAAAATAGGGGCATCTGGTCACCCTATTCTACCTCCTCCTTATCCTAAGTTCCCAGACTATTACACACCCCAACACACTTTTTGAAGACAACTGTAATGACATTTTGTCCTTGTCTATCACCTCCCATCTGAGGACATCAAAGCACTTTACAGATGATTCATTCATCCCCATTACTTATCTCCAGTGAGTGAAGTATTATTTTCTCCATTTTACCTATGGGAAATTGAGGCACTGATGAATCAAGGTCCCCACATTTTCACAAGTGCTTGTACAAAAAAAAAGCACACTTACATTTGTGCAACACAAAAAGGTGCAAAAGTCACCCAAACACATGTGAAAATCAGGGTTGCATGAGCACAAATTGCTTGGACATCAGAAACTTGAATGCAAGCAGCTCTCTGCGTGCAACCCCAAATGTTATGTACGTATCTGGTGTTTTGCAGGCACAACCTGTGCACATGCACATTAAAAAATATGGGCTGAAATGACTTAGTTAAGTCACACCGAAGTCTTTGAACAAGCCACAACAGAACTCAGGAGCCCTGATTTCCAGGCCACCACATTAACTACTTGACCATCCTTCTGCCCTAGGAGGAAGGGGGAGATAACCCCTATGTCCTTGCAAACATTCCGTCAGTCAACAGCTTTTAATGTCCAAGCTGAGCCTATAACAGCTGTCACCTTTGCGTGCACAGTTCTTACAGTAACAGTGATATGATGCTCAAACATCCTTGGAGACCTGCTCTTTGTGAGTTACATATCAAAGAAATCTAGGGCTATTTGGTGTTTCTCTTAAATTGCTGAGGCCCAGTCAATTCAACTATTTTAAATTCAAAACGCTGTTGCAGAAAAAGCAATTATTTACAGCAAGATTCTTCCCGTTAATCCATACACAAAAGCTTAGCTTCCCAGACAAACTGTATACTGCAGGGATGGCTTTGTTATTAATAAGATGGCGGTGTTTATGTAGTTTTAAGTGATGTTAAAATTAAAGTGAAGTTATGATTCCGCTGACTTAGACTTTCCTCGGCGCCCTTCGCTTGCCTGCAGCTTCCTTGCACTTGTTTTCCTTGGCACAGTCCAGCCTCAATAGTAACAATTTCATCTTCCATTTATAGGCATGTGTACCCCATGTTCCTCCTTTAAATCATGACGCTGCTCCGAGCTGAGAAAGACATACAGAGCGGTGCTAGCGGATTCACAGTTACTAGAGACCTGGGATGTTTAATGCATGCAATAGCGTCACCCCCCCCACCCCTGAAAGCAACGGGTCTCATTTCCCACTCCTGAACCTGGACCAGCACAGGAAAATGACGCAAGCCTGCAATATTTTATATTTGATTTACCCTGCATGGCACAATCCCAGGGCAACTGTAAGAAAGAAGCGGTCGACTGGTGGAGCTGGACAATTGGTCAGGCAACAGAACGGAGTTTTCATCAATAGAACTCTTTCTCTAAGGTTTTATGCTTCGGGCTATAACAAAAATCAACAAATGTGTCCCATATGAAGCCAAACAGCATTGCCTGGGCTATAGCCTAGCCTTCTAGCATCTGTGTGTGGAGTTCTGCCTTTTAAAGGGTACCTCAGCCCCTCTGACTGCTCAGAAGCTTCTCCCCTGGGTCTTCTTCTGAGTCCCTGGTTGGACTTTTAGTTCCTAGCCCTGCTTTTTATCATATCCTGTTTGCCTGTGGGATATCCAAGCTGGGGCATGACACTCATGGCGGCTGGGCTACAGTCAGGGCCTTGGCATTTTTACTTTACTCTGAAGACCCCCGAAGCTAATGTAATTACTGGGTAAAATCCTGGCCATACTGAAGTCAATGGGAGTTGAAGCCTGGATTTCACGGATTCTTAAGTTATTGACACCAGTTTTTACCTAGCCTAACTCCCTTGATTTTGATGATTTATATCAGTGGGAGTGGAAGAGAATCAGGCCCAAGATCTTATCTCTCTTTGGCACCCTTCATCCAAGGAGATCCTAATACCCTTTATAAATTACAGCCCTGCTTTCCAAGCACTTACTCATGCACTTTCTGGAGTAACTCTCATTGGACAGCCACAAAGGATCTTGCCAATATTCACTAGCTTAACCTGATCATGAGGTAGGCAGTTATTAATTTACCCCATTTTCCAGAAGGGGAAATGGAGGCACAGAAAAGCAAAGAGACCACCCCAAAATTCTATAATGAGTCAGCAACAGAGTCCCTGAAGGCTCAGTACAGGAATCAATTTACCCACTATTGATATGCAGCCACTGCTAGGGTGAAACTCAGGAGCCAATGAACAATCCACATTCAGTTTAGACAAAGGAATGGGGTAAAATGCTGCATCCAAATGAAACTGCAAGAGAGATTTTATACCAGCAAAATGTAATTGCCCATACAGGAACCTGGCCAGGACCCTGAGGTTATAAACATCCCTGCATTTCAATAAGTACCATGGGATCTTTAATGACCGTAAGTTGGCAGGACCTCCATATCACAGTTCATTTGAAACACAGACTCTCTCTTGCCAGCAACACTAGCCTGCCTTGCACCAGGCACTGGTACAGTGCTGACCAAGAGGAAAGAGAATCATCTCCTGAGTCACCCACACCACTTCTCCCACCAGCCCCTGTTTTCCTTGGAATCCTCCCAGTCTAGCCCTGAGCAGACCCCAGCTTCTCTCACAGGACCCCAGCCCAGGTTAATCAGCTGCAGAATAGGCCATGTTGGGAAAAGGACTCTCATCACAGGCAAATTTGACAGATGAGGGATATTTCAGCCAATCAGAACAGTGTGTAAACTGCAAGGACTGTTCTGCTGATTTCTTTTTGTCTCTCTCTGTGTTTGAGTCCATGCTCCAAGGCAGAGAAACTCAGATCGTGACCCTTTACAATCCCAGCTAGCTGAGCTCATGGCAAGCACTCCCTGTGTCCACAAAGACATGCTTAGATCTTTCACTTCTGTCAAGAATTTGGACCTCCCCAGCTGCAAGGAGGCAACAATGACGTCATAAAAGCATTCTGGGTAACGATATGCAAACAGTTGGAGTCTGGGGGTGGAGCTTAAGTAGTCGTACCCCTACTTCCCCTATCAGATCTGACTCCTGGTGTCTGTGAATGAGTGTCCCTCTGTGCATTTCTTTAAGTATGTGGACACATGTTTACATATCGCAGGGTCTGCCTTTCTTGATGGATATGGATCTGCCTATGTATTTATGTTGTGATGCTCTTTGTGTGTGTGTGTGTGTGTGTGCAAATTGCCTTTCCCACATCTGCAAGGCGCGTGCCAGGAATCAGAATGCTCCGTGTGTCTGGTTGACCTTTCCTGGGCCGTTCAGCGGTGACGCTGCTCTGAGGCATACGGGATTGCAGCTTGTGAATCTCACGCTGCAGGCATTGCCCACAAACTGAACATCTTCCAGTGGAAGATTTCTCTTTATGAGTGTGTAACACTCCCTTCCCCAAATTACTAGCTATCCGGTTACTTTTGCATAAACAGGAACTTTGTCCCTGAGTAGTCCATCTTCTTTCCAAGTGCTTATTAAGCCACTAGTTGGCTTCCCATCCTATCATCTTTAAAACGGTATTATCCCCTGGAATATTAGAAATGGCTATCCCAAGCCCTTGCTCTCCAGTAACCATATTTGCCTTCACGTTAATGTTTCCTCACCCAGAGTTAACCCACCTATATGCCCCATATTCACAAAATAGGCAACACCTCAACCTTCCTTTGCTCCCCTAGGGTAGCTTGCATTTGTATTGCTCCTCGAGGTTGGGCTAATGAGTTACATACAGCACCAAGCACTAGCATTGGCTCTACATCATAACTTTAGGTGAGGCACTATAACAGGTCTTACCAGTGGCTCCACGTAGGCTTGTTAAGCGAAGGGCTCTGTTGTGGTTGATACGTGCGAAGCCTAGTTTCACCGTTAATTGCACTCACCATGGAGTGGGTAAATAGCACTGACAGGTCATTTTGTTTGAGGCGTTGGCTCTTAGAAATTTACATGGGATGATTACTTCCCCCAGGAGCCATCTAGGAAGGGGGCTCAGAGTACCTCCCTAAGGTTGCTGCTTCATAGATCAGCCAGCAGAGAGCAGTACATGGTATGGACACCCTGTCCCCAATATTCCAAGTTTTGTTCTGCATAGGGCCTGGGAAAGGAGGGTCTCTGATGCAGTTTCCCCTCATGCCAGGCCTCCTGTTTCCATGTAACTGCTGGGGCCCTGCCTCGACTGGACTGGCCTTTCCAGCCATTCCTCCTCCTTTTCATTAGAACTTCTCCTGTTTCCTTCCTCTTTGGCTTGGCGGAACAATCCACCCGCTCTTTGGTTGGATGCGAAACCATTCTCATACATTCTCAGGTCTAACCCCATTGTTCTGTCCTTGCTCGCCCTTGTACCCCCATGACCTCTTTCCTCCTCTCTCACTCCATCTCCAGTGTCCACCCTCAAACTGCTTTCACCAGTTCTGGCCAACATCTTCCCCCCACAACTCACTGCACTCTCTTTCTCTTTCTGCTCCTTTCTGCATACCCCATTTGACTTCAGCCAGGAGACAGGAATATATATCTCAGATCTGATTGGCCATGTCAGAAAGTCCTGCCCATGGAAGGGGTTTCTGAGACACTGATTTTCAAAGGGGGTACTACCCTTTTGGGGTGAGAACAAGGATGCAGGCCCTTGAAGGGAGTTCACTTCCCCACCCCCGTACCTCTTGGACCTGCCTTTGTCACAGCAAAGCATTAGGGAGACATATGATACTGCATGAGAAAATTGCAAGCTGCCTTCCAGAACTGAACCAAGAAGCACAGGCTCAAAATAATAGGAAGTGGAATTCAAAAATTCTTTGCCCTGAGGAGAGAGTGAGCTGCATGAGCTGTGGTTTTGAAAAGGATTAGACATGCCATTTATTACCATAGAGAGAAGTGACAAATTGTGGCAATATGAAGCAATGTAGCCTAGAGCCCAGAGGAGAAAACAAATAAAGAGATGAGTAAACACCCCAAATCTACTGAATACAGAGAAAAGGGGCATTGGACATTGCCAGGTGGTCTGGATCTAAGAGAGAAACACAATAGCCAGCGGGGGGTGGGGTGGAAGAGTGCTGAACAACATGCCAATGCATACGGCCCAGGTGCTGAGGCCAAATGGTACCTATTGAGCATCACCCTGACACTGAACCATTTCTCTGCTGCTATAGTTAGAAAGGAGGCTGGGAAGCAGACCAAAAGGTTTAAGATAATGTCACTTTGTCTCACTATGCAAGGATCTCAGTTCGCTTTGAATTAAGCCACACAACATCCCCGCTATGAGTTAGAAAAAGTGTTATTATTCCCCTTTTACAAGGTGGGGGACACCGAGGCACAGAGACCTGTGACCTGCCCAAGATCACGCAGTAAGTCTGTGGTAGAGGGGGGAATTGAATGCAGGTCTTGTGGCATGGAGATCTGCGCCTTCAGAACACGGCCAGCCTTCATCCCTTGGTGCAGTCTCTTTCCAGCCAGTCTGTGGCATCAGTACAGAGGGGTGAGAAAAGACCAGCTCAGTCTGGGGCATCTCATCACTGGGAAGATGCAGATAAACTGGTGGCAGCTCAGGGAAGAGTGACTAAAATGATCAGGGGTTGCAGGGATAAATTTAGGAGGTAAGGCGCACAGAGCTAGCTCTGCCGAGCTCGGTTAAGGGATGGCTATGAGAGTGGGAGAGTCATGGTAAACCTCCTGGTGTCCGGAGGGCGTAAACAGCAAGAAGTGCCTGTGGAAGTGGTGGGTCTGAGTCCTGCTCTGCTGCTGCACAGTTGTGCTGCTGAGAGCCACCCTTCCCCCAGCTCACCTGCGCTACACCTGGCACAAGAAGGATTTGCCTTGGGTACAGCCTAGAGCCCTAAGTGGGACTCATTTTTTAATCCCACTCTTGCCTGCTTCTTGGAAAAACCTTAGCTCCTGTGAATCCTGAGAGAGAAAGAGAGAGAGAGAGAGTTTTCCCCTTGCTACTGAAAAACGCCAAACCAAACAAATAGTTGGTTAATAGAGCATATTATATTCTTAAACCATGTAAAAATACTGTAACTTCTATTATAATAGACATCAAATCCCTTTCTGTCCCTCATTTAAATTTAAATATTAAAACCTTTATTTTTTTTAAAAAAAGAAAAACTTGCTGCACATTGCTGAAATTCTGTTTATGACAAACTGGCGAGAGATTTAGTGGTCTCCCAAAAAGTACTGCAGTTTGTTTTCTTTGCCCACCCGATCCCGTCCGCAGCAAAGTACATTTTACCCGCTCCCACTATTATGGGAGTGGGTCCTGTGGGACCCTAGTCCCAGTGCAGGGCTCTAGTACAGACCACGTAGCAAAACCAAATGCCATCTCCTGGCGTCACAGACTCCAGGCCCCAAGTTGTATGTGTCTGAGCTGTAGCTTCTGAGTCTGGGACTGTGAACTCCTGGGTGCAGAGAAGGTGTCTTCCACTCAGGGCTGGCTCCAGGCACCAGCGCAGGAATCAGGCGCTTGTGGCGGCCAATGGAGAGGGGCAGCACATCCGGGTCTTCAGCGGCAATTCGGCGGAGAGTCCCTTGGTCCCTCTCGGGGAAGGACTGGCTGCCGAATTGCTGTCAAAGAATGAAGTGGGCGCGGTAGAGCTGCCGCCGAAGTGCCACTGATTGCGGCTTTATCTTTTTTTTCCCTTCGTCTCTTGGGGCGGGAAAAAAGCAGGAGCTGACCTTGCTTCCACTGTGTGTGTGCAGCAACCAAGACCGCTGTCAGTGCCCAGTAAATAACACATGGTTAGTTATGATGTTGTTATAATGACTGCTGCTATCTCCAGATGGCTATAAAGCCTGCGTGAAGCCCATCGGAAGTACAGCTTGTTCATAAAGTCAATGAACAATAGCTATGGAGTAATTTGGTACATTTTAGTTCTGTTGCTAATAGGATCCAATCCTGGTGCACTCCCATTGGCTTCAGCTGGAGTAGATGGTGTTTAGCATCTTTCAGGAAGCACTCAACCCCTTTAAGGATTGGGCCATGGCCACAGCGTGGGAGTCACAGCAGAGGGTCCTCCATAGTCTATCTATATGGATTTTCCTAGCTTTCAACTCCTGCGTCTGATCATGAAAGCAGTGACCTGCCCCTTCAAAGAGACCTGCGCCGCCCGACCCTGTACTGAGGACAGCAGGCCAATAGTCAGAGCAGAAAGATCCGCACAGTGACGCGTTTCCAGTGCCCAGGGTTCGCTGGGTGTGTTGAACCCACGGTGGGTCTGTGTTCTGCCTGCTGAAGTGGGATGAATTCCTGCTGATTAAAACAATGGGCCCTTTATAGCCTGCCTTGCGATGCTGCCCCTGCAAATTCTGTTATGTTCTAAATCCCGGTGCATGAGAGAGGCTCCATTTCAGTGGTGGGGGAGCGGATCTATTTCTGTGCGTGAACTGTAGCTCAATTGCTGAAGCGTTTTGGGATGAACTGAGTGAGATAAAATAAATGCAGTATGTTTTCAGAAAACATCACACCCCATACAGAAAAATCCATGTGTCACTGAGTGTTGAAGGGCCAAATATTAAGATCCTCTTCTCGTCCCATATACAGCCCTCTGCTGGGGCCTCTAGAATAGGAGTTTGGGGCCCCCTAGACAGGATTTTGGAGTGAACACTGCAATAAGATGCATGGGGCAGGTCACTCCGTACTGGGCAGTTATTTCAGGCTGTCTGCAGACTCTGGAAATTATCACTGTATTGGATAGGTTCAGTTCACATTTTCAGTCTTTCAACGTCACAACTATGAGGGCTGGAAATGTAGTTAAAAAAAGAAATCTGAGAGTCTGATATAAGCCCATGACTCCAGGAGCTCGGGCTGTAGACATGAGTTTGTTGCACCCAACCTTAACCTTGCCAGTAATGCTTACCAACATGAAATTCTCAATGCAGCTACCGAGATCCAGAGCCATATTATCCATCTCCTGAAGTCCTCAGGGAGGCAGGGATTTTGTATAAATCCAGCGCTGCTTTCTCTGCTAGGCTGAAGTTTGCAGGTAAAGATCTCAGTTCTGCAGCTCAGCACCTCTCTCTCCATGCAGCTGCCTTATATCAGGGTGTGAGCACTGTGCAGCGTTGCCCTTGTAAACTAGGCAGTGATAACGCTGCAGATGGGGAGAGCTGACTTCAGAAACATTCGAGTTTCCAAAATATCTGGTCTGATGAGCTGAACTAGCCAATGCTACAATACAGATAGTGAACACATGGTGTTAGACACTGTAGCAACCATACAACCATTCTATCTTCTCATGAAAACCTCACCCTGTCTTGTGTCAGTGCAAAGCACAGTAATAAACTGAGCAACTCTGCTCATCAGCTGGAGGCTCAGATTTATGTTAAAACTGCCAGCACCTTGGAGAATGGACCTTTTCTGGCCTCAGTATCGCAGGTATTTTAACATCCTTCCTGATCTCTGTTCCACGCGTGTGTGCCCCGTGTTTCATGGGTGAACGTGTGTGAAAGTAAGAGCGGGGCTTGGTTCTTCACAGGCCATACTTTTCTCTCGGGGAAATTTTCTGCAGATGATGCTGATACAAACCCAAAGCATTTCCAAGTTTACAAATAAGAGACAGTCCTGTTTATTTTAACTCAGGTTTGCACAATTGCTAATTTTTCAATCAGACGAGCAATGAAACTTTCCCAACCTATCAGTGAGGCCATTATTAGACTTCTAGCATGTCTCCCCTTCACCCCCCAAACTCATGCTACTCATGCCATCCATTCAACCTGGGAAAGCTTGAGACAAAAGGGGAATCCTGCAGCATATCTCGAAGGTCATCAGAGCTGAGCCATAGCATGGGAGCAAACCAAATCAGAGGACCTTCAAGTCATGTTGCAAGACCAACCCTTTCTCTCAAGCTCTCCCAACATGATTGAGTGGCATGAATAGCGGGTATTGGGGGAAAGATGTGCTGCAGACCTGTTCTGGGATGAAGACTGAGGCTGACAACAAACTCTGATTCTTTGGCCCAATGGAACTCTCTACAATAAGCATAAAGTTTGTCTGTGTGGGACATGGTGCTTTCCTGGGCACTGGTCATTATAAAATAATTCAAAACCAAAGCACTCCACCGTGCACAGTTCTCCCCCTGTGGAGAAGATGCGAGAACAAACGAGAGACAGATGCGTAGTGTGACAGACCCAGGCCAGTGGGGTACAGGAGTCTGGTAGAGGACAAATATACTGGTCAGTGGGTGAGTAGTTTTCTGTTCCCTGAGTGACCAGAGCAGGGGCTGCACTAGAGTAATCAGGAACCTGCTAGAACCAATTAAGGCAGACAGGATGATTAGAACATGTGCAGCCAATCAAGGCAGGCTAATCAGGGCACCTGGGTTTAAAAAGGAGCTCACTCCAGTCAGGCCGGGGGGAGTCAGAAGAGAGGAAGTGTGTGTGAGGAGCTGGGAGCAAGAGGCGCCAGGAGCTGAGAGTGAGAGGGTGTGCTGCTGGAGGACTAAGGAGTACAAGCGTTATCAGACACCAGGAGGAAGGTCCTGTGGTGAGGATAAAGAAGGTGTTTGGAGGAGTCCATGGGGAAGTAGCCCAGGGAGCTGTAGCTGTCCTGCAATTGTTACAGGAGGCACTATAGACAGCTGCAACCCACAGGGCCCTGGGCTGGAACCCGGAGTAGAGGGTGGGCCTGGGTTCCCTCCTAACTCCTGATCAGACACAGGAGGAGTTGATCCAGACTGTGGGGAAGATCACTGAGGTGCGAAACTCTGCCAATAAGCGCAGGACCCACGAAGGAAGAAGAGGAACTTTGTCACAGCAGTCATGTTGCTTAATTCATGGCTGGAAAGCACTCAGATGTTATGATGATAAGTGTGCTAAATAGAACAAAACTCCTCGTACTCCTTTTAAACCTCCCATTAATGGGCTCATTAGCAAATCCTAAGTCTCCCCGTCCAGGTGATTTGCCAACAAGGCTCAGGCATGTTATTGCAAATACGTACAGATTAGAGAAGGAGCTGTAAAACCTGGTGGGAATTTGGAAATCTTCCCTCTTTCCAAGGTCCCAACTGTTCTGACAATTCACTACCTTTTTAGCTTGCAGTTCAAGGAAGAGAACGTCTGCCCAGCGTATAAGAGGGACTGGTCTCTGGGTCCTTAGTGTGTGCATCTCTTGAGTTCTAAAGGCTTGGCTAAAACCAACAAGTATATATGGTAGGCATGGGAAAGTTAAAAACAAATGAAGAGTTTGCTAAATGATCTTTAACTTCAGGTGAAATTTTAGGCCTATGATTTTATCTGACTCAGGTTTGCTCATTCCTAGCTATTAAACATGATAGTGCTTGACTTGACTTGGACAGTCAAAAGAGCAGATTCAGACCAGGTTTATTTTGCTTCACCTGGCATAAACCCAGGTGCAAGGCCACTGAGGGTATGTCTACATAGGGTGACCAGACAGCAAGTGTGAAAAATCTGGACAGGGGGTGGGGGGCAATAGGAGCCTATATAAGAAAAAGACCCAAAAATCGTGTCTGTCCCTATAAAATCAGGACTTCTGGTCATCCTAGTCTACACTGCTTACAGAAGCAAGTCTCCCAGCCCAGATCAACAGACTTGTGGGGCTTATGCCAGCACTCTAAAAAAACCTGTGTCAACAGATCTTTGAAGTTGCTGCTCAGGTTGACACTTGGTCCCTTCTCTAGACTACAGAGCCCAAACTCCAGCCTGAGGCACATCTTCCAAGCACTGTCTACATGACTATTTTTAGTGAGCTAGAGTGAACCCCACTAACCCTAGTCTGTGGGCCCGGGCTGGGAGGCTCGCTTCCACGTCAGACATACCAAGAGATGGAGAGTCTGTTGAAAAACAGACTGGTTTAAGAGGCAGAAAGACGCTCAGAGCAGCTTCAGTCAATACTATTGAATGGCGGTTGTGAAGGATACATTTGTAAGTCTTAATCTAGTTCCTTGTGGACAGCATCCACATCAGAAAATCAGCCATCCTAGCTGAATCTCTTCCTGGTCATCTCAGCAAAGAGGCCAAGGATAACTGTCAGAGAGACTGAACTTCACAACCCACATCGTGTGTCCCTCCAGGACACCGGCGAGGCAAACTGGCAAGAGGCAGCCCATCCTAGGCCTGTTTTGTGCTCTTCAAAAGAGAGGGACTACAATCAATCAAAGATGTTTCACAAGCCTTAAAATTCTCTTGAAATTAAAGAAACAAAATCTTTGTAAGTACAGCAGAGAGAGAGATGGGCTAACAGTGGAGTCAGTCTCTGGATTTGGAACCAGGTCAAAATTCAAAGGGGAGAGAGAGTTTTAATCAGTGAGGCAGATCTCAGTTCTGGGTCTGCCTGTTGCAGCTGCACCATCCAAGCTAACCTGACAGATTGGCCCTGGAGAGCAGGGCTGCTCAGACCCGAGGTGCCCTTTCAGAGGGCAGGCACTGAACTCTTGTGAGGCATCCCAGCAGGTTTGCCATGTTGGGAATGGCACAAGTGGAAGTGGCTTGGGGAGTTTGGGAGATTTCTGTCCCCCCCACCAGTTATAGAATCATAGAATATCAGGGTTGTAAGAGACCTCAGGAAGTCATCTAGTCCAATTCCCTGCTCAAAGCAGGACCAATCTCCATTAAAACATCCCAGCCAAGGCTTTGTCAAGCCGGGCCTTGAAAACCTTTAAGGAAGGAGATTCCACCACCTCCTTAGTGAAATAGTGTTTCCTAATATCCAACCTAGACCTCCCCCACTGCAACTTGAGACCATTGCTCCTTGTTCTGTCATCTGCCAGCACTGAGAACAGCCGAGCTCCATCCTCTTTGGAATCCCCTTCAGGCAGTTGAAGGCTGCTATCAAATCCCCCCTCACTCTTCTCTTCTGTAGACCACTATTCCCAAGCATCTTCTCTGATCCTGTGGGTGTGCACTGTACATGTATTAAAGAGAAACAAAGGGACTGGGGGAAACCAAACCAAACTTTGCGGCCTTGTATGCATAACAGTTTAGACTTTGCTCTCAGGGACATAAGCTTTGTAGTAGCCCACATGACAACAGCAATAACATCAGGCATAATTAGAAAAAATGATGACGTAAGTTCAACCTTTCTCCCAAACCACCCAGCTCCATCAACCCATTTGCAAACAATGCATCTTTTGTGGGCTCCAAGTAGCTTTTAAAAACAATCGGTTTCTTTCTTCCCTGGCACAGAAAGGAGTTTGGTGCTTGGCTAACTAATGTTGAAATGTCTCAGGGAGCGGGAGGGGGACATCTCTGCCCCTCTTTATGGTGTCCCCTGCCAGATGACCTCGGGAAGATATTCACTCCATCTTGTTAGTGCAACTTTAAATGTTCTTCCATTCCAGCCCCGCAGCCCACAACAATGTCTCCTATTGTCCAGCTGATTGCGGTGTATGTGATTCAGACATGGACTCTGGCTGTTCCAAGACCTAGTTAGGTTATGGATAATTGGTCATGCTTCATCCGCTAGATCAAACAAATGCATGACATTTCCCTGCTGTCTCCTGCCTCGGAGTACGACCGGCGGGTGGGGGGCACCACACTGGATTTGAATTGAAATTATCTAAATGTGTGGTGCTTCTCCCCCGCACTTTTTCCTTTGAAAAATGAGTCTGAAATGGAATCAGATTTACTTTAATGAAAGGGAGACCGGGCAAAGTCAACCTGTGAAAAAAGACTTGGTGGGTGATCCTGATCTCTCACCATAAACAAATTCAAGCCAGTCTGTAGTAGGGTACAGAAAACTTAGAGACAGAAGGAACTCTGTTTATACCTTGCACCTATTCCTGCTTTTTCTTTAGCACATGTCTAAGGTTTGGTGTCTACACTCTCCCACACCCCATATAGATGTAATCTGAGAGGTTTGCCAGAGGGTAGGACGGTGTTAGTTAAGAGGCTTCTGAAGGGCAAAGACAGACAGGTTTCAGGATGAACCAGATTCAGTTTGTCCCAGTTCAAGATGCATTTACTCAATGTAAAATGTGAATCACTTTAAAATTACCAAACCACTAACCGTGGGTTGTTTTGTAGACCTTTCAGATTTTTAAAGCTTAAGCTGAACATAAGGGCAGTATTGTTAAAGCTCCAAATGTTTAGAGTCTGCATATCACATCACTCCATGATGGCTATGGAAAAGTAGAAAGTTCATTCACAACTTCGAAACTGCTTTATAACCACACTGAGTTTCCTCAATCTCGGCTTTGGTTTTAAACCTGGAGGAGAGCTACAAGCAAAAGACGTTTGAAGAAGCATTGAAAAGGGATGGATACTTAAAGGTTGGCAAACCAATCTTGAAAAGTGCACCCTATTTAACATATACATGCACTAGAGCTCTCTTTAAGTGGGAGCCTAATGTTAAAAATCTAATGTGCATGCTTAATATGCAATTTTCAAAATGTCAGAACTTTCATATATCAAGATCTATTCTTTTCCAAACCAAGGAGTGTCACTGTTCTCTCAGAAGCCCTATGTCCTGACCAAATGTCATGTTGCATTTTCCTTGTAGCTCTGTCTAAAATAGTGTGGGCAGAATAGTGTGGGTGTATTCCAGTGCTTCTCAACCAGGGGTCTGGGGCCCCCTACGGAGCCACGAGCAGGTTTCAGGGGGGCCGCCAAGCAGGGCTGGCATTAGACGCTCTAGGGCCCAGGGCATAAAGCCAAACCCTCACCACAAGGAACTGCAGCCCGGTACCCTGAGACCCACCAGCCAGGGCTGAAGCTGAAGCCTGAGCAACTTAGCTTTCTGATACCCCTGTGGTATGGGACCCTGAACAATTGCTCTGCTTGCTACCCCCTACCGCCAGCCCTGGCTTTTAGATACAGAAAAAACAGTTGTTGTGGCATAGCTGGGCTGTGGAGTTTTCATTGCCCATTTGGGGGTTGAGGACCCCATGTGTATTCTTCCCCTCACTCAGTTGAAAATAGCTAAAGGGATTTTGCTTAAACTTTTCAAAATTTATCATCTATGGGAGAGAACAAACAAAGTTTCAGGCCAAAAGCTGACTGTTTCAGATAGTTATGAGCTTGTGAAACCAATGGATTATAAACTATGTTGCAAACTTAAATACCAGGTTAACTGTCCATGGAGTGATATCAGTCACTCACTAGAGCATATTTTATTGGCCTCAAATTCATAAGTGGTTATCTTGTGCGTTGATATTGAAACAATGTCCTGGTTTTTCCTATTGTATCCCATCCACATCTCAGCTAAAACACAATATAACTCCATGGCCTATCTGTGCCCCGTCCCAAGGTAGCTGCATGTCAGTGGTGGTCTGAATATTCACAGGTGAAAATTCATAAAGCACGTCAGAATCTTTTGGGCTGGAAGGGACAATATAAATGTCATACATGTTATTGAAATACAGAAGCTGAACTCAAGAAAAAGTAGAGGCATCAACAAGAGATGCTAGGGCTATAAAATGAGAAGCGTAGACTGGATTCACCTCTCTAATAATACGCTCCTCGGAGAAAGAAATAACCAGACAAATAACTGGACCAGTGCACTGAGCATAGGCTAAGAGAGAGGAATTCCTGATTTCAAATTCTACCTCAGACACAAATTTGGTCTGTTGGCTTGGCCAACTCACTTATTTAGGCACCTAGCTTTAAGTATGGAACTTTGAAAATGTTGCCATTAGCTTCTCCATGTTTCAACTTCCCTACCTGCAAAGTGGAGTGGAGAGAGTGTGCTTATAAAATTTGTGGATGACACCAACCTGGGAGGGGTTGCAAACACTTTGGAAGACAGGCTTAGAATTGCAAACGACTTTGCCAAATTAGGGAACTGGTCCAAAATCAAGAAGATGAAATTCAGTAAAGACAAGTGCAAAGTACTACACCGAGGAAGGAAAAAATCATCAAATGCACAACCACAAAATGGGAAATAGCTGGCTAGGTGTGAGTACTGCTGAAAAGGATCTGGGGGTTATAGTGGATCACAAATTGAATGAGAGTCAACAAGGTGATGTAGCTGTGAAAAAGGTCAATATCATTCTGGGGTGTTGCAATGGTGTCCACTCAGCTCCCACTAGTGTCCCGTCTCAGTGCATGTGCCTGCTCTCTCTCTCAGTTTGTGGTCTTTGCCCTTCGTCTGAGTCACACACACTCTGTGTGATAAAATCAAAGCAAACACCTTCCGGGGTATAAGTCCAACATGGGGGCTATTTTAGCGCCCTCTGTAAGGTACTTCGATCTGCAGCCCTACCCTGAAGCTCACTCTTCAATCAGTCCAGCACAGCCTATCCCAGAACCCTGGCCAAACTGTCTCTCAGCCCCTTCTGGGCTCCCTCAAATTATCTCTACTTTTTAAGCAGTTCTGGCCCTGGTGGGGGGGCCACAACCCCCAGGGCTCCCTCCCTGGAGACTCTTCGCCTCTCTGGGCCTTTCGGGCTCCAGCTTTTCATCTGGGCCACTAAAAGAGTTCACTTCCCTTTCTGGGGTGCATCGAAGTCCAGGCCACTTTCCTGGTGGCTGGTAGGGGAGTCCCAGCCCAGGAATCCTATAGATGTCCCTTTAAATAAACTGTGTTGCTGCAACTATCTGCCACGTCCCTTTAAATAAACTGTGTTGCTGCTACAATTCCCTGTGCCACTTCCCCATGGCTCCTGCACATTCTTCACCCTCCCCTCAGGGCCTTGTACTGGTGGAGTCCTAGCAGTCAACCTGGAGCACCAGCCACTCTCCTCTGGCTCTAGCAAGGAACTGCCCTCACACTGGCCCTGCAGCTCTTCTTATACTAGCCTGCTAGACCCTGATTGGCTGCTTTCCACACAGTACTCTAGGCAGCTTGGAGGACCTCTCTACTGCCCTTTTCTGGGACAGGGTGCGGCTTGATAAGTTTATGGAGGGGATTGTATGATGGGATAGCCTAATTTTGGCAATTAATTTGGCAATTCATCTTTGATTATCAGCAGATAAGTATGTCCAGTGGTCTATGATGGGATGTTAGATGGGTTGGGATCTGAGTTACTACAGAGAATTCTTTCCTGGGTGATGGCTGGTGAGTCTTGCCCACATGCTCAGGGTTTAGCTGATTGCCGTATTTGGGGTCAGGAAGGAATTTTCCTCCAGGGAGATTCGGCAAGAGGCCTTGGAAGGTTTTTTGGCTTCTTCTGCAGCGTGGGCACTGGGTCATTGCTGGAGGATTCTCTGCAGCTTGAGGTCTTCAAACCACAATTTGAGGACTTCAATAACTCAGACGTAGGTTAGGGGTTTGTTATAGAAGTGGATGCGTGAGATTCTGGGGCCTGCGTTGTGCAGGAGGTCAGACTAGATGATCATAATGATTCCTTCTGACCTTAAAGTCTATGAGTCTATGAGGGTGACAAAACCTCCAGCAGGGCGCCTCAGGGCCTAGTCCACCATTTCACTGGTGGATTAACAGGAGTGTTGTATGTAAAACATGGGAGGTAAATGTCCTGCTCTACTTGGCCCTAGTGAGACCTCAGTTAGAGTACTGTGTCCTCTGAGCACCACATTTAAGGAAAGAAGTGGACAAATTAGAGAGAATCTAGAGAAGAGCAAGAAAAGTAATACAACGTTTAGTAAACCTGACCAATAAGGAAAGGTTAAAAAATCAGGATACGTTTAATCTTGAGAAAAAAAGCCTGAGCAAGGACCTGATAGTCTTAAAATATGTTAAAAGCTGTTATAAATGGGACATGATCAATTGTTCTCCATGTCCACAGAAGACAGGACAAGAAGTAATGGGCCAAGCAAAGGCAATTTAGGTTAGATATTAGGAAAAACTTTCTAACTCTTAGGGCAGTTAAGCTCTGGAACAGGCTTCCAAGGGAGGTTGTGGAATCTCCATCATTGGAGGTTTTTAAGAACAAGTTGGACAAACACCTGTCTAGGAGACTCTAGGTGTACTTGGTCTTGCCTCAGTGAAGGGAGCTGGACTTACTGACTTCTCAAGGTAACTTCCAGTCTGACATTTCTATGATTCTAAGAAAATATTAATAATACTTAATCCTAACTGCCTTACAAGGAGGCAGAGAGGATATTTGTACAGTGCTTTGAATAGGTTAAGTGCAGAATGTTATTTTAAAAAGTGTTTATATTTTGAGGTCTATGAAATGCCAGGGCAGCAGACCCTGTATCTCTGCTGAAGGCCAGTATCATTGCCATAAGATTATGTTGGGGGAGAAAAAACACAAGGAAGCCGTCCAGAAAACTCAGTGTTATCAAAAGATAAACAGGAATAATTAATGGAGGGAAATTAGGAAAACTGTCCTACCCACAAAGCTAATGGTAGGACCAATTCCAAAGAATGCCTTCCTGTTTCCTAGAAGCATGGGGCTAAGACTGACAAAAGGGAGGTTGATATTGAGGGCTATGGTGTGCTTTTAAAGCCAGTGCTACATTTAGGAGGCTGTTCAGCCCAACAGATGCAGTCCCTAGATGCATTCTATCTACAATGGTCAGCAGCAACTGGAATGCCTCTGGGGGGCACTGGCAAATTGCATTGTGGGACACAAACCACTGCACCCTTTTCAGAAGCTGCAGCATGCATTCCCCATAAAACCAGTGCCTGGTGAGTGGGACTCTGTGCATTTGCCATCTTTACCCATTGGAAATTCGTATTCTGGTGCGGTGGCTTGCCAGGGTGGTTTGGGGATCAGCCTTGTGTCACATTCTGTGCTCCTGGATGGTTGCGTATTTGGGCTAGTGGGTTCTTTAATGTTTTGCATTGGTTTTAGGGTACGTCTAAACCACGGGTGGGAAGTGTCTTTCCCAATTCGGGTAGTTATAAACATGCCAACTCAGCTTGCACTAGTGTACTCAAAATGGCTGTGTGGCCATGGCAGTATGGGATGAACTAGCTGCCCAAGTACAATCTTGTCCAAGATCTTAGGTACGTACTCGGGTTGCTAGCCTGAACTGCCACCCATCCCAACATGGACACACTGCTACTTTTAATGCATTAGCTGGATCAAAGCTAGTGCGTTTATGTCTACTGAGCTGGGAATCACAACTCCCAGGTGCAATGTAGACATTCCCCTTACAGGATGACGCTTAGATGTGCTGAGAGTGAAGCCTTCTAAATGTATGAACCACCGTTATCTAATTAAACAATCAAAATGTTAAGTCTACAAGCTGTATGCAAAAAGGAGTGGAGAGGAAGAAGTGGGAGGTGATTGCTGGCTTGACTCACTTCTGATGTCACAGTACTTGTGGAGGGAGAGGGGGAGAAAGATAGATGGGAAGATGGTGATTGGTGGACTTCCGTATGTCACAGTTCTGACCCTTTCATTCCATAGATAATTCTCCAGGAACCATTTGCCAAGCTTTTCAAAGCTGTGCCTGCTTTCAGGGGAATGACCCCCCTGCATCTTCCTCTAAGCCCATCATGTGTTGCTAAAGGCCTCCCAAATATTTCCCACACTCCTGTATTCAAAACCATTAGCTAGTCCTTCATACTCACTAGTATCCAGCCCACACTTTAGGAAATACCAGTTGAACTGGGATTCATTAGGCACTGATTTAAGAATGGGTCCATCATAGTCCAGCAAGAGGCAGAGACACATAGACACAAACCAGTATAGCTCAGTGGTTTGAGCATTGCCTGCTAAACCCAGCATTGTGAGTTCAATCCTTGAGGGGGCCAGCTGGGGATTGGCCCTGCTTTGAGCAGGGGGTTGGACTAGATGATCTCCTGAGGTCCCTTCCGATTCTATGTGATGTGGCATGTCAGAGTGATGGCAATGCCCAAATGTGGGCTCCTGGGATTAATAGGGGAACTGAGGCCCCTGGGCTAGATAAGCAGGATCAAGGTTCCTCAACTCTGACAGTGCCCTAAGCTCCTTCCCCTGGGCCTCTGCAGGCTCTCCAGCCTGTCAGTTGGTTCAGGGCTGTGGTCTCTGGGTGGCTTTTGGTAGTTTGCTGGCAGGAGCTCCTTTCTCCAGGATGCTCACTCCTCTGCTGCCCTGTCCCTCTGCTTCCCAGCCCTTTTATCCTCTCAGCTCCTGCGAGACTACAAATCAGCAGTGACCGGCTGTGCCTGTATTAACCCTTTGGTTGCTGGGCTAGTGTGGGGTACACAAGCCCCATGATGCATGTGTATGTGTGTGAAGCTATCCTGAAGAGCTTACAGTATCAATTGAAATGATACCCAAAGAAAGCCTTTTACCTCTGTCATCACCCTTTGTTTTTATTTCCCTCCTCAACCCTTTTCCTAACGGGAAATGTGACTCTAATGTTAGCTTCAAGTTACACTTTCAAACGGATGAACTTTCACTTGATTTGCCATGAGGCAACATACCTTCACCCATACTCAGTTGTAAGCCGGTGGTCAAGATTTGAAACACTAGAAATTTTATCTGGTGCAATTTCTAAATCCATAATTAGATCCTTAAATAAAAGTAGCTCAGACTGAGTCTTTAATAAAGAGTCTTTATCCACATGTATAAATATCTGTTCTGATATAAATTGGCACATTTCCCCCAAAACTTGTATTTTACCTTGGCACCACTTAAAGCTAGATATTTCAGAGGAGTGGTGAAGATGTCTAACATGCACTAGGTGGGTTCCTCACATCCCCGAGACAAAAGAGATTTAGCTAAAGGTGTCAGAATATATTAGCAAAAGGTATAAGCAGGAAGAGGCTGAGCAACCTTGATTATACCCAGCCTGGGATCTGACTACTCTAATAACCGAGCATTGAATATACAAATGAGCTTCATTTGGAAGCCACAGCAGACAACCTCAGTTTCATAACCATATGTGGCCATTGCCACAAAGTTCATGATAGTTGATTTAGTTGATAAAAGCTTCCCAGGAACACTGACTAATTGTTGCCAGCAAATACCGTCACAGGTGGCAGATCCTCTATGACGTCATAGTAGCCAGAGCCTTTAATTGCATGAGTCTGGCACAGTTCACCTCATAAGCTCAGCAACCATCAGAGCAGACAGGTTGGCTTGGCTCAACCAAGAAATGAAGTCTCTCCTCCTGGGCTCTTGAAACCAGCAAGCTGAAGCAGAGATGGCGAGATGCCCAGGCCAGCACCGCCGCAGACCCCGACGTCGCAGGCGTTTCATCCGAAGGACAAGGAGGAGCAGGAGGAGGTGCAGCTGTAGAAAGCCATCAATGAAAAGGAGGAGGGGTAAACACCAAACCAGTTTCATACTTAATTCTTTCCTTGTAGCTACTTAATATGAAATAGAGAGTATGAAGGGGTGATAAAGGGAATTATATGCTAAGAAACTAGCGTTGGGCAGAGTAGATTAGACGGTAATTTGTCAGTTTGCAGGCAGATTAGATCGGTTTCTATCTGGGTTTAAATCCTTGTGCACTAGTTAGCAATGTCTTTATTTTCACACAAAACTTGTGTTGCTCATGGTTACAAATTCTTTGCCTGGTGGGATCTGCAGAGAGTGAAGTGTTCTCTCTCTTTGTGACAGGGTACGTGCGTGTTATGACCACCTATTACTATAGGAGATGATCTGTGACACCTGTCCGTGGGCCTGTCTTGAAACATGCATCTCAACAGCAGTCCATCAGCCACCTGCTTCATGAGCCTGAAAACCAACAACGCCCATCACATAAGACATCAAAAGAAATGAGCAAGCAAATGGGTGACTCTGCAAGACCCAGGAGCCCTCCTGCCGCAGGAGACATGCCGCCAACCTGCCAGTAAAGTTGTAAAATGCAGCTCTTGCGTGTTGTGTCATAACATCCTTGTAATAGTGTGGGCCATCTTGGCATGCCCCCTTGTGCTAAGGTGTTAGCCCCACCTTATTTTCCCCAATTAGACATCAATACGTTTGCTTTCACAGATTGAGGCAATGAAACACCAAAACAAATTAATCAAAATAAGTATGTAAAGCTTCATGGAAGGAGCACTTGGACTAACAGTTCAAAGGCCCTCACCTCAATTCAGCATTCCCCAATTTAGAGTCCAAAAAGTCTCTGTGTCTGGTTGCACTAATCTTCATGCGCCAGCGAGAGATGACCACCCTTTATAATTCCCCTTTTCACCTTCCTGTTCCTTTTTAAATAAGCCAGCCCACTGGAAGGGGAGGGAGCCTTCTTAATTACACCCAGGCTGTTTTGGTTGTGAGTTTTTGGTTGTCTCTTAAAGAGGCAGTACACTCCTTGACAATCCTATCGATGCTTTCAACATAAGAACAGCCATACTGGGTCAGACCAAAGGTCCATCTAGCCCAGTATTCTGTCTTCCGACAGTGGCCAGTGCCAGGTGCCCCAGAGGGAGTGAACAGAACAGGGAATCATCAAGTGATCCATCCTCTGTCGCCCATTCCCAGATTCTGGCAAAGAGAGGCTAGGGACACCATCCCTGCCCATCCTGACTAATAGCCATTGATGGACCTATCCTTCATGAATGTCTCTAGTTCTTTTTTGAACCCTCTTAGTGTCTTGGCCTTCACAACATCCTCTGGCAAATAGTTCCACAGGTTGACTGTGCCTTGTGTGAAAAAATACTTCCTTTTGTTTCTTTTAAACCTGCTGCCTACTAATTTCATTTGGTGTGTGTATGTGCACGCAGAATCTCTATACAAAATCACCATGGGATACCTGCTCAGAATGCTGCCCACTCGCTCTGCACAAAGTTCCAGCCAGCTAGACATGCTGATAAGCGATGAAGTAAGTGAGAAACTGTTTTCTCGCTACAGAAATGGACATCACTGTCCTGGATTTAGCCCAGGTAACTTTTTTTCAGGAATAATTTTTAAAAATCACTATAAGAGGCCCCTTCCTGAATGCTAACAGTAAAGTACCAGAAGGTTTCAAATGCGTGAAAAAAAATTACACACATGAACTAAGCACTTAAAAAGAATTAGTCCTAACTGAATTCAAAGGGGATCTTCCCATAGCATCACTATTTGAACTAAGCCTCAGAATTGTACTGCCGTCTTTCGCTGAAGTGTAAAAATCCAACCGCTTTCTTAAAGGGTCCAAAGGACATTTCACTATAGTTCTGAGATTTCCGGCTAAACCAAAAAAAAATGGAGATACGTTTATCCCTGATGTGATTTCATTGGCTTAGTTGGGATAACATGAGAGATGGATTTGGCCTATGAGGTATCTTCTACCAGCTGCCTATTTCATTAAAAAATATGAACAATAACAACACATAGGTAAATGTAACTCTAGGGGTCTAATTCTGGACTCACACCAATTGTGACCGGATGTGTACTCGATCGTCATTGTTGGCAATGAAGTGACTCGAGGTTTACAAGAATGTAAGTGAGAGAAGACTCTGTTAATGCTCATAAATTTCCACTATTACCGATTTAATAGCTGTGGAAGTAGGGTGACCAGACAGCAAGTGTGAAAAATCGGGAGGAGGATGGGGAGGTAATAGGAGACTATATTTAAAAAAAGACCCAAAAATCGGGACTGTCCCTATAAAATCAGGACATCTGGTCACCCAAGATGTGGCAGGGTGGTGGTGGGAGGGATTGGATGCGTGGGGCCAGGGAGAGACATGTAGGATGGGGGCGGGAGAGAGATGTGGCTAGGGTGACCAGACAGCAAATGTGAAAAATTGGGATGGGGGTAATAGGAGCATATATTTAAAAAAAGACTCCAAAATCAGGACTGTCCCTATAAAATCAGGACATCTGGTCACCTTTGTCCTGCTAAACCGAGGGTTGTGCGTTCAGTCCTTCAGGGGACCACTTAGGAAGCTGGGGCAAAATCAGTACTTGGTCCTGCTAGGGAAGGCAGGGGGCTGAACTCAATGACCCTTCGGGGTCCCTTCCAGTTCTGTGAGATAGGCATATCTCCATATATATTACATTATGTGGAAGAAGTGAGGAGATCTTTTTAACTTACTTTATAAACCAGGTTTTCTAGAACAGGGTAAGATCATGTGCATGGCAGTCTTTCGCCACAGCCTGGAACGATCTTTCTTGTGTTCTCTCTTCACCTTCAGTCTTTCAAATTTGTTCTATCTAATCCAGAGGAAGAAAATTCTGTCTCTGAAATTGACTGCTCACTGAAACTGGTTTTCTACTTCAACAAACTCCCCCTTTGGGTGCTTGTCCAGCAACTTCCACCAATTCAGCGGTTTGACTGTGGGAGCTGATAGGCCCTCTTGATTCATAGATTGTAAAGCCATAGGGAACCATTGTGATCATCAACTTTAAAGGTTTGGCCTGATTCATTCATCCACACCCCTGGAGTAGATGGTTGGACTGACTGTTGGCAGATTAGTAGAACATTTTCTGAGTGTAAGGGAGGGGTATTGTGTTAAACCTAGGTGTCTTGGTCAAATTCCAAATTTCTGTTATAGGACCTAGCGCTATCTCTTAGATTGTCCCTAGCTCAATATGGAAGTTGAAGCTAAACAAATTCTGATGAGAAATAAGGTATAAATTGATACTGGGAACAGTAATTAACCATTCAAATTATTTACCAAGGGTCATGGTGGGTTCTCCATTACTGATCATTTTTATATCAAGCTTGACTGCTTGTCTGAAAGGTCTGCTTTATTAATTGTTTTGGAGAAGTTCTATGATCAGACTAGATAATCACAATGGTCTCTTCTGGACATCAAATCTATGAATCTATGTATATTATAGACATGATTATGAGAAAACAAATCGACCCTCATGCTGACAGGGCCAAAAGAGCTAATAACGTGGTTTTCCAATTGTGGCTTTCACATATTGAAGAAGAAAAGCATCCGTGCATAAAACATTATGAAAATGTACCTGGTGGTTCACAGAATCCTTTAATACCAGTAGAACATATGTTTCTTACAATCAAACACTATGGTCTTAATGACAGAACTAATGAAAAAATATATCTGTAACAATTGTAGTATGTATTTGATCTATTATTAGTAAAATAGATATTCAGTGAGTGACGATTATGTTGTCAACACCAGACAAAAATAAAGTCCGTTGCCTCTGTTTATCTTCAATACTTGATATCTATGATATGACATAGTCTTTTGTCACAATAAGTTTGATTGTCTCCTACCAACTATATGAAATTAAATCCCGATTTGAAAATGGTTGAGTTAACTTTCTGTGTGTTTAGCTTTTAAAGGGCCAAATTGTGCTCCTTTTCATAGGTGCCTCATTTCACAAAATGTCATCATAGAAATCAATATTAGGGCTGGCTGGAAAACAACAATTCCAAAAATGTCAAGGTTTCAAAATTTCATTCTAATTCAGAATGACAACAAGAGTCTTGACTTTTTTGGTGAAAAGACAGATGCAGGCAATTCCAGAATAGCTCATACCCAGTGGTCATGACGCTCACCTAGAATGTGGAAGACCCAGGTTCAAGTCATTGCTTTACAGCAGAACTTGAACCTGGGTTTCCCATGTGAGTGTCCTCGTCATTGGGCTATTGGCTATTCTGGGGTTTGCCTCTCTCTCAACATTCCTGATGAAAATTTTTTTCACTCAGCTCTGTGTGCGGAGTAAGTTACTGCCCTGTGTGACCCAAATGGACTGATCAGTTGAGAGAGGCTGCTTTTGGGAGGCAAGTTTTTCAGTCTGACAGAAGTAAGGAAGCGCAGAAGATTGGACACAAAAGCCGGATCCAGCCTCAAACTGCATTCTGGAGAGATCTGGATAGCTTCAGATCAATAGTCAGATCTTTTTCAATGGGTTCTGCCCAGCATCCAAACCTTTTGGTGGTGTCAGATCCTGACTTGAAACGACACCCCCATGGAAGCTTCTGTTGGGAGGAAATCAGAAAATATCTCCTAAGTTCACTAAGGCCTCAAGCTGAGGCACTGAAAACCATCATTAGTATGACCTGGTATAGTCACTTTAATTTCCATGTAGACCCTGCGGAATTCATGGTCTCTTCAGGTCCCATTGTGCAGCAGGAACTTGTGGGTCTTGTAGCCAGTTTCATCTTCCCATGAGATGTAATGACAGTTCTCTGGATAATTATGGTCACAATGTGCATATGGCACATGAGCCTTAAAAGTAAAGAGACAAGGCACTGAACTTTTGGGAGTTTGGTCTTTATTTTTTTGGGGGGGGGTGGGTGGGGGCGGTATGCGATTTTACTGAAGTTTAATTGTGGCACAGCACACAACATGCCTTGAGGAGAAGTCACTTATCTGAAATGAGTTAGAAACCTCCATCTCCTCGTTTTCACTCCTCGACACTCATCCGTGTTGTCAGTCATGCTACTTCCCCTTTCTTTCGTGATTACTTTTCCTTTCATTTTCCCACCAAAGAAGAGATGAATAGGAGGAAAGGACCAATAGAGGATGGCGCTGCATGTATGGGCCTATGAACTTTGTGTTTTCCTATGGGTTGGAGATACCAGAGATCTTAGTTTCCATGTGTTTTAATTCCTCCTCTCTCATATTATTACGCAAGTGAAGGCCAATTGCAAAGCAGTTTCCATAGCAATGGGAAAGCCAGTGGCTGTATATAGTTATTTCCATACACTGCCAAAGCTGACCATTATGAGGTATGGAACACAAACACAAGCTAAGCCTTATATGTCATAACTGTTGGCCTCTTGAGATACAGGCCAGATGTACTTCAACTCTCCACCCGAAGCAGGCCAACATCAACAACCAAGACAGGCGCCTGGTTCCATCAAGAGGCAGCAATCCAGCTGCTGCAGAGATCTTGAAAAGAGAAGATGGTGAGATACAGGCGTTACCATAGGCATCGCAGCAGGAGAAGCACTCGTTTTAGAGGACATGCCAGAGAGAGGAAGCAAGGAACAAGGAGAGACAGGAGGAGGAAAGGCAGAAAAGGAGGTACAACCTTATACAGGATTTAATATTATGACTGGCTACTGTGTGTATGTGCATCCTTTGCTGGAAGGAATCAGAACTTTTGAACTGAGTGTCATAGGCCCCATACTGCTAATAGTCGCATAAGACTCTCTTCTAGTTTGAGCAATTAGGGTCTGTGCTTTTAGCTGTGTAGGTGCTGAGATTCTATTCCTGTTGCCACTATGACATTTGCAGTGACCATGGTCTGCAACACTGTGATGACCACAAAGTCATAGGTGGCCACAGATTTGTTATAAGGTTTAATTCTTTTATTGGGGCTGTCCAGTATAAGCTGGGGAGTCTGTGAAAAAAATTCAGCACCACAGAATCCCAGCTCCCAGCTGCCCATTTGTAATAGGCAGCCTGGATAGAGAATGGTGCCATCTGGACAATCTGGAGACACTCTGTTTACTCACAGAACATGGGCGCTGGCAAAGGAGATGTTCTGATTGCCTTTGCTGGCCACTGAGTCTCTATGTCCCACTAAATCCTTAGTCTCCTGGGGGCAAATTCAGCAAAGGGGCCATTTAATGGTCACTGGGCTAGAGGCCTGTATGGTGTGGCCACCGTCCCACCACATAATTATAATACTCAGATGGTCCAATTCATTTTTGCCATTGCCAGCCTGGGCAGCATTTGGACCATGTCAGCGCTGAGTGCACTTTACCAGTCTCTCCTTTCTATTTTCTTATCTGCAGGTGAAAACCACTACCACTATAGGAGGCGTGTGGTGTATTAAATCATCAGTTGCATCCTGTCCTATGTACCATAATATAGCAACAAGCTGCCATTGCAATGACCTTAGAATCTCCACGTCCAGCCTGTGAAACGATCCCATAGGTGCCATTCTGATTTCTGGGAGCAGAAGGAAGAAGAGCCGCTGGTCATAAGGGCTGCCTTGTAGTAAACTTGGTTGAATGAATTGTATGCTGTGATTTTATTTAGTATCACATCCTGTCCTAGGGATCTTTACCCTACACGCAGAGGTAACTTTTCTAGCTTTTTCCAGGTTTAGGATGATTTATTAGCGAGTCTCATATAATCAGAGACTCGTAGGATTGGAAGGGACCTCGGGAGGTCATCTAGTCCAGTCCCCTGCACTCATGGCAGGACTAAATATTAGCTAGACTATTCCTGACAAGGTGTTTGTCTAACCTGCTCTTAAAAATCTCCAGTGATGGAGATTCCACATCCTCCCTAGGCAATTTATTCCAGTGCTTAACCACTCTGACAGTTAGGAAGTTTTTCCTAATGTCCAACCTAATCCTCCCTTGCTGCAATTTAAGCCCATTGCTTCTTGTCCTATCCTCAGAGGTTAAGAAAAACAATTTTTCTTCCTCCTCCTTGTAGCAACTTTTTACATACTTGAAAACTGTTATCATGTCCCCCCTCAGTCTTTTCTTTTCCAGACTAAACAAACCCAATTTTTTCAATCTTCCCTCATAGGTCATGTTTTCTAGACCTTTAATCATTTTTATTGCTCTTCCCTGGACTGTCTCCAATTTGTCCACATCCTTCCTGAAATGTGGCACCCAGAACTGGACACCAACACTCCAGCTGAGGCCTAATCAGCGTGGTGTAGAGTGGAAGAATTAATTCTTTTGTCCTGCTTACAACACTCCTGTTAATACAGCCCGAAAAATCTTCAGCTGTGTGTCTCAAATGCACATATGTTCTGCACTGCTATTGCAGAGGTGGCTTAAGAAGTGTAGGACATGAGGAAAGACCTGGTTGCAGAAAGGACAGAACTTTTTGACCATTTGTGTGGTAGAATTGTAATAATCTCTCACAATTTAGTAATACTTTGCACTTGAAAGTGCCTTACAAACATTAATGAATTAAGCCTGATTTGGTACCATTTTACACTTGATTTGCACAGGTGAAAATGATGATACAAGGTGCAAGGCAGCAGTGAAGAAACGGATCACTAATGTTGCTAATGCTGCCACTAAACTGGGAGGAGTGGTAGATACGCTGGAGGGTAGGAATAGGATACAGAGGGACCTAAACAAATTAGAGGATTGGGCCAAAATAAATCTGATGAGGTTCAACAAGGACAAGTGCAGAGCCTTGCGCTTAGGAAGGAAGAATCCCATGCACTGCTACAGACTAGGGACCGAATGGCTAGGCAGCAGTTCTGCAGAAAAGGACCTAGGGGTTATAGTGGACAAGAAACTGGATATGAGTCAAGTGTGCCATTGTTGCCACAAAGGCTAATGGCATTTTCGGCTGTATAAGTAGGAGCATTGCCAGCAGATCGAGGGACATGATCATTTTCTACCCTCCAGCAGTATCTACCACCTCTCCCAGTTTAGTGTCACCTGCAGACTTGCTGAGGACTGATTGTTGGGGCACTCCACTTGATATTGGGTGCCAACTAGACAGGGAGCCGTCGATCACTACTCATTGAAGTCAAGGAATAACACGTCCACTACTTTTCCCTCATCCACAGAGCCAGTTATCTCATCATAGAAGGCAATTAGGTTAGTCAGGCATGACTTGCCCTTGGTGAAGCCATGCTGACTGTTCCAGATCACTTTCCTCTCCTCTAAGTGCTTCAAAATTGATTCCTTGAGGACCTGCTTCATGATTTTTCCAGGGACTGAGGTGAGACTGACTTGTCTGTAGTTCCCCAGATCCTCCTCCTTCTGTTTTTTAAAGATGGGAGCAGTCTTAACCTACTGTTTTGTATTCCTGAACTACTGGCTAGGGTTGCTGTACACGTTTCAACAGCTGCTGGGCCAGATCCTGTGCTGCAAAACAACACAGTTCCATGGACTCCTGTGGAACTCGCTGTTGATTTACACCAGATGAGGAACTGAGCAGATGTGTTCCACTCCAGAGATGGCTGCATTAAGTGTGAACCATGTATCCCTTCCCCGCTTCACAAGGATTTGTGAGGCTTTCTTAGAACAAGGGAGCACTTTGAGGTGAAAGTCGCACTATATAAGAGCAAAGCTAATTATTTTCTGTGCAATTTCTTTTCCCCCTAGACTCAGTGTGAAACGCACAGCCTTTCACTGCCTTCATTCCCTAGATCATTGTCCCCAGAATATTTTTCCAGGTCATCCTGTTTACCCTATTTCTAGAATCAGTTTTCGGAAATGTTTCTTCTGCTAAGTTCCCTCTTAGATCTCTCCCAATGGGTCTGTTTTCCTAAATGCCCCACTCTTGTGGAGTTCAGCAAGGGAATCTGTGGACTAAAGGAGGATACCGTTAGCTCAGTTTACCCAACCAAACTGAGAAACCTGCTCAGGAAATCTCTTTCCAACTGCAATAGTATGTCCTTAAAGTACTTAAAGGACACAATGACCTTGAGGTGTTCTTTGTTAAGAAATAATATTAATCATTTCAAAGTATATAGACCTGAACTGAAATGGGGTTTAGGGGTAGGGGAGATTTCCCTGCTACTATGGAGTTCATTCTCTTCTCTAGATCCTGATGAACAAGTGCAGCCAGGGGGAACTTTTCTACCTGGCTCATAAAAATAATTTGGAAGAGCACATTATTTTGAGTTCCTGCTCGGCTCCAGATTGCATTCATTTCCAACAGCAAAAATCCCCAGCCAGTAAAGGCTCGGCTGGAAGGGATAAATACTGTGTATTGGTTACACTTGGCAGCAATAAAAAGCTTTAATTTGTCATTTCTGGAGCGCCCGAGACCTAGATAAAGGAAATTACAATACTGTAGCCTTAGAGTGAGAAACACATGATTCAAAATGCACCAGGTCAACCTTAAAAATCAGAGGGAGGAAGCCACAGTCTAGCAGAGTTCCTCTGAAACCTGGGAAAAGACATTGAGAATGAGAATTCAGTTTCTGGAAAGAAAACGTTCAGTGCCAAGGATGCATGGGGTTTATTAGAGGAGCAACCTCACACAAGCCCAGAAAGGCAGAAAGCCAGCATGATGGAGCACTCTGGCTACCTAGTCAACTTAGCTAATGTTCCGGAGAAGGTGCTGCTGCATTTTTAATAAAGGACACCCACAAACAAGGTCCCTCTATCTCTGATAAAGCCACGGCCCCATGGGCACCTGTGAGCTGAAAAGGAAAGAGTCAGAGACTGAGTCACAAATAAGGGAGGTAATTCTTCCTGGCAGACAAACTTCTTTTAAATCAGCTTTGCTGGAAAAGTTCATTCTTTGTTCCTGAAAACTAGTCTGAGCATACAGGTAGCAAAGCCTGGCCCCATTATGTGGTTAGGCAAGCAGAGGAGGGGATTTTTAAGGTTTTTAAGGTCAGGTTTGACAAAGCCCTGGCTGAGACGATTTAGTTGGAAATTGGTCCTGCTTTGAGCAGGGGGTTGGACTAGATACCTCCTGAGGTCCCTTCCAACCCTGATATTTTATGATTCTATGATTCTATGATCCCTACAATGTCACTGAGATGAAATCGTGGCCATGGAATGCCAATTGTATATATTTCCCCCACGCACATTTTTAGAAAGTACTTGCCATTTTGTGCAACCCAAACTCCGAAGTGTTACCTTTCACCAATCTCATTAGAAGCCCCCCGAATACATCCTCTCTAGCAGCGGTGATATAGCAGCAACCAGAGATGGAGGGATTCCATCAAAGGCCAGCTTCATAGAGTTTACAATCTGCGTGGACAAGCCATAAAAAGGGTGAGAGGGGAAACTGAGGCACAGAACTGCGGAATAAGTTGTCGCAAGTCACACAGTGAGTCACTGGCCAAGACAGGAATAGGATCCAAGTCCCAGTCCTATGGCCTTTCTTTCCACTGCATCAAGCTGAATATAACAGTAGACTGCTGGATTATCCACGAGATACAATACCGTTAGCATAACCTGGCATCTCTCTCTTCAGTTTCCCCTATAAAATGCCAATCCTATTCTTGCATCCTGCCTTTTCATTTCGTTTACAAGCGTATCCAAAATACATCAATATATTCTGTACCAAATCATGCCAGCACCTGAAGGCCTATAGCGAAATCTACCCCCCGTGGTCTGATTTCCAAACAAGAGTCATTTCTGCTCTTCACTTCTTTCTGATTTCACCATTCTGCCTGCATCCTGACTCAGAAAAACATATTGCTAGACACTCCAAGTGTGGGGTGTGAATCTTTTCCAGAGATGAAGCCATCCCAAATAAGAGCCAGTTTGCTTTGAAAAGGCCAAATCCTGCAGTTCTTACACAGGATGTGACCCTAAGGATCAGCGCGTGTGTTGTTTTCCTCTGTCTTCTGCTACGACTTGCCTTTTGTTAACTATAGCCAGAGAGAGATACAGAAAGAGAAACTGCAAATGGCCAGTGATGTGGTGTAGGATGGTGTAGAAATCTCACTGGTGTCAGCTGGGAATGGCAGCATGGCGGCAAAGACCATTATAGGTTTTAATTTTACCATAGCTAGCTACAGACGCTACTGCACCTTCTCTGTGGGACTATCTGGAGGGACCTCTGAACAGCGGAGAAACCAGCCAATGAGATTGGGCCACAGCTATCTTCCCATCCTCATAGTCACACACCATTCATGGATCAACAGCCCCTGCACAAGCGAGCCTGCAAAAGTCAGCAAGTAAAGCACAATTTTAGAACTAGAGATGGCGTGAGAAGAGCCTATTAGGTTTGACAAAATCTCAAGCTATCTAGCTCGCTAGCTGTTTATTTATCTACTTAAAATGGTTCTTCTCAGAGTTTGCTTTTGCAAAGCGTGCCCCGTTCTGGGGTTTGTTTTTGGATTCACAGCCTATGGGAATACAGAGTATTTTTAACATCTCAAGTTCCCCCTGTTGTATGCTGACACTCAAACTAAAATCATCATTTCCTTCTGCCCCTTTAAGTAATTTTTGCCTTCTTTTAAGAGTTCAGGGCAGAATAAAGAATAAATGCACAAAACCTCATTATTAACACAGAAGAATACACATAGGAACACGTAGTAAGCCAGGCTTATGATAGCAAAAGTACATGTATGAGTATATGAGAAACTGGCCTCACAGAAGTGCAAGATAAAAAGTGATATGCAGTGGAAGCAGTGAGGCATTTTCCAACTAAACCTTTTTCCTTGGAAAATGGTGATCTGTTGAAAAAGAATTTTTTTGCTAGAAAGGATCAGCTCTGACAAATCTCCTGCCTGGAAAAAAATTTTTTTGGGGAAAAAAAGTTTCAAAACTGTCCAAATGCCCGATTTTGACCTTTTTAAAATGAAAAGTTTCATTTTTTGATTCAAAATGACTTTTTGTTTTGACATTTTAGTTAATTTATGCAAGCAACATACAACAAAAATACAAAGTAGGAACAGAAAAAAATGAAACATTTTGGCTGACTTGATCCAATTTTTTTTCCAGATTATTATTTTGCAATTTTTTGTGCTTAGTTTTGAAATATTAATTTTTTGTCCCATTTTGGAATAGGAAAACAATGTCAAAATCTCAAAAACTCCCTCAGGAGAGAAAAAAATATTTCCCACCCAGCTCCAGTGTGTCACACTAAATCAGAATTCTTAGCCACACCTGCCCTGCTCCGGGGCAAACACAACTGCTACTGGCTGGTCACACTCCAACACCAGCAGTCCCGGAGCCCCCCAGCTTCCAGGGAAATAATGGAAAGGTTCCAGTTTTCCTAAGGAATCCCATCTCCTGGACTGGAGGGAAAACAGAGCAGAAAAGAAGAGTGTGAGGGGAACCCACGGGACTGTTTTGCCAGGATATTAAGGATGAGTATATGGGAAATACCGCAAAAAGCTTATTTTTAAAGGACAGCAGCAATCTGCTGCATTTCATTCATGGTGCCAAACCACACCTTGGAATCAGTGTGTGAGTTTTCGTGGGACGCCTGCTGAAATGCCAAACAAAGTGTAACCTGCATTGACTTGAAACAGGCCACAGGATATTAGACATTGGAAAAAGGACATCCTTTAACATAAGGGGATAGGTGGGTCTCCCAAGGTTGGAGAAAGGGTTGGAAAATCTTCCTACCTTTGTAGTCTTCTGGGGGGTAACCTGAGGTGCCTTTGGCCCCATCTCCCCTGTGCTCTTCAGGGGAGGCAGCTTTTCACTTCCCCATCTTCTTTCTTCAGGGGAGTGTCCAAAGATGGGGGCCACTTCCTCTAAATCTGTCAGGAAGTTGGCTCTGCACCCCACCAAGTGAGGTTCTCTCTAGACTAGTGCCTTGGGTTGCTGGCTCCCTTCTGGGAATCCAAATGGGCTTGAGCATGACTTTAATAGGTGTGGCCACAGGAAGCTCCACCTCCCAAGTGGGCGGGGTCTTTAGGTCTCTCCCTGGTCAGATTTTTTCCCATGTAAAGACATATTTGGACAGTTATTATTGGCCTTGTGAGGCTGGCTCTCTCTGGGGGTGCTGCTAAGAGGGCCTTGTGACCATTTTAGTCTAGTCTATCCAGGGTCTTATCCCACCCTCATCACTTTGCAGTCACGGTGACTAATGCTGCCCATCACAATCTGTGCTTATGTCTCAGGGTCAAAATGTAACCTTAAATGCACTGAAAAATTCAGCCTCCCCTGCTGGCTGCTCAGAAGTTGATAACCTCCACGATCCTAATCCCCAGCATGGGTTGTCTTTACACATCTTGTCCTATGTTACCTGGGAGGGATGTGGAGAGTTATGGTTTCCCAAGTGCTGCCCATATTTGGGCTTTTGCAGAAGCCAAAGGTGTTTCATTTCACCCCTTTGGAACGATTATTCCATATTTATGCACTGCTGAGTTCCTTGCCAGTGTTCTATCTTCCCAGTCGCAATGCCCAAAGTCATGAGCCAGACCAGAAACCAAAACCATGAGACTAATACATTTGAGTTTTTTTTATTTGCTTTCTGAGGTTTGAACTGCCAGGTGTCACATTTTTAAGCTCTTCCCTGCAATCCTATGTGCGATGAATTTGTTTAAAAAAATGAAAACAGAGGTGTACCATCTAATAACATGACTCCAGGAGCTGGGGCTTTAAGGAAGTCAGCAGCTATCACAAGAGTTTGCCACACTGCTGTCCTCTGAAGCAGCTGTTTCTGCCACTGTTGGAGACAAGGTACTGGACTAAATGGACCATTGGGCTGATCTGATCTGTCAGTGCCCATGTTCTTATGATTTTCCCTTGGATCATGGGAGGAGAGCATGGGGGGGAAGCACGTGGGCAGAAGAAGGAAGGTTCTTTGTCTAAAAAGAAAGTGTTCCTTGGATGAGATTCTATCTGCCAAGTTTCTGCCCAGAATGAAATGTTTATAGCCATGGGAAAATCCCCTGATCAAAGAAGGTTTACAGTAAAAGTGCAGACTCAGGCATAGCTGTCGCATCATAAAGGCACCAAAAGTCAGTCGTGTCCTAAGTGGTACACATTTGTGGTGCTTCTGCTAAGGCTGGTGTGAGCTTTCATTGTGATCTCTTCTCTTATAAACTTTCCTCTCCTGATGATCTCAAGAATGCCTGGGAGAAGAAGAAGGGGATTGAGAGAGAGAGGGTTGCCAACCCTCCAGGATGGTCCTGGAGTTCCCAGGAATTAAAGATGAATCTTTAATTAAATATTACATCATGAGAGGCAACCTCAGGCATACGTCCAACCAAAATTGGCAGCCATAGGGAGAGGTGGAAGGCGAAAGGGGCAAAGGAAGAGGGGTGGACAAGTTACAAGACAGAGGAGGAGGGCAGAAAGGAAGAATGGTAAAGGAAAGGAGAGACAGGGAGGAGGGAGAGTGAAGTGGGAGGAAGAGGGTATAATGGATCCTTCCTTTCATTGCCTGGCCCAGCTTGTCCTCCTGGGCAACAGGAAATCCATTCCAGGTCTGGAATGCCTCCAGTTCCGTTGGCTTTGGGAGCTGCAGCTTGCTTACAGGAACCAAGCCTTGGCTGGAACGGGGTGGAGAGAGGAGCTAGCACTTGTTACTGCCGAGAGACCTCCACTTGTTTGGGCTGTGTTGGCTGTGAGCGCTATAAACAAGCCTCCTCCCAGCCCACGCCTGTTGCTCAGTTGTTGGGGTTTTGTTGTTGTTCCCAGGAAGTGTCTCAAGGATGATTCTAGGAAGCTGTCAGTGCTGAATCCCCTGGGAACAATTCCGGTGGTGCATTATCCCCTTCACGTCCTTGACCTATGCATAAGGCTCTGTGATGAATGTGATCAGACTTGTGGGTAATCAAAAGGGCTGCATCGTGTCTTGGCCAACCAACCTGCGAGGACAGCTCAGGCGTCTGGGAAGTTACCCCAACAGACAAGGTGGGTGCGGGAATATCTTTTATTGGATCAACTTCTGCTGGTGTGAGACGCACGCTTTCCAGCTTACATAGAGCTCCTCTTTGGCTTGTCCCTTTCTCCAACAGAAGCTGATCCAATTAAAGAGATTACCTCGCCCACCTTGTCTCTCTAATGGCCTGAGACCAAGTAGCTTCAACAATCCTGCGTACAACCTTATTCGGGGCATTCCTTCTCGTGCCTGATTTGGGATTGCTTTGGGGTCTAGCCCCCCCGAACCCCTGCACTGTCTTCTTGGGAACATTCCCAGTGACTATTAAATAAATCCCCTGATGTTGCAGTGTTGGCACCCAGGAGCAGCTGTGTATTCTCCGTCAGAGAAGCTCCTTATTTCATGGGAAACAAGCATTTTACAGCTCTCATTCGTACCCTGCTCACCCTTTCCTTTGGGGCCTGCTGCCCTCTTGCCTTTTCCCACGTTCTTTCTTCCAGCAAAACCTTACCCTTTCCCTGCCACCAGGAACCCACCTCCCTAACCTTGCAGATGGGCTCATCTCTGGTCCCACTTCTGTAGTGCCCCCTGGCAAGACGGGTTGCCTGCCGTCTCAGCAGCATGTATTGGGTGGAGCATGTGCTCCAAATAACGCTGTGTGCCAAAATGCATGAGTCTGGGGCCTTGTCTACATTCAGGGGTGGGGATCGATCTAAGATACGCAACTTCAGTTATGAGAATAGCATAGCTGAAGTCGAAGTATCTTAGATTGACTTAGATTGACTTACTTCGCGTCCTCGCGGCACGGGATTGATGGCTGCCACTCCTCCGTTGACTCCACTTCCGCATCTCGCCCTGGTGGAATTCCGGAGTCGATGGGGAGCGCGTTCGGGGATTGATATATTGCGTCTAGACGAGATGCGATACATCAATCCCTGACAGATCAATCACTACCCACCGATCTGGCACGTAGTGTAGATATACCCTGGGGATTGGCAAAAGCCAGCTACTTTTGGATACTGAAGAGCTGGGGCAGCAGGTCTCACACAGGGTTCATGACTGATATAGGGAGGGTGGCTGACTAATCATGCACAAAGTACCAGTCAGTGCCAGTACATGTGTAACCCACACACCTTCTGGGTGTGGTGTTGTGTCCCATCTAGTGGCACCGAGACCACTTAGAGAGAGTTAAATGAGTCTGCTACAGCCTTAGCTGAGAACCAGTTTGCTTTTAACTCATGCAGAAGAGGCTCATGCACTGAGCTCCAGAGGTCCCAGGCTTAATTCCATCTGCCGACATCCAGGATCTGCTGATGTTACACACACATCCATAGCTGGGAATCAGTCTTCTGCTTGTAGTGACATTGCTGAGAGTAGGACTGTGTTGTCTATTCCCCTAAAGGCCACTGCCCAAACCCAGAACTGCATTGTCTATCACCCAGAAGTTCATGGGGCTGCAGGGAAGAGCCATCAGTGCATAATCTTAACCACACAATAGTATTTATTCGTTAAGCACTGTAGATTCATTGGCCTTATTGTATGCCCGCAGCACATTTATATGTTGGTAGTGTTGTTGTAGCCATGTTGGTCCCAGAATATGAGAGAGACAAGGTGGGTGAGGTAATATCTTTTATTGGACCGACTTCTGTGGGTGGAAGAGACAGAGATAAGCTTTCAAGCCATGAAGAGCTCTTTGTACATGTATATGGCCATTGGTATACAGTGACTACAGGCAACTTGTGCACAGAGGTACATATATTTTAATATATAACTCCACACAATGTTTGGGATATTAAATGGATTAAGTTATTCACCAAAAATGGTGTTTCGTGTTGCTGTATAAACCTCCACATTCCAGTTATATTTCCAAGACTTAAATTTTTAATAATAATAACAAACAAATCAAAACCACATTGGTGAAATATTTAGTTCATATGTAAAGTGATGAGATTTCCCGTCTCCGCCCCCCGAAGGGACAACTCAATATAATAAAACCCTTTGCAGACACTAAGGAAGTAAGTCCCTAAGGCAAATAGTACATGGGAAAGAGACTGATTTTCACAAGCTGTTACCATGTTCTTAACCCTCATCCACCTGCCTTGTCCAAATACATATTAGAAACATCCTAAACAAGGAAACGCAGGATCAGTCAGGATTGTGGTTGAGAGATGTGCAGGGTGAGACAAATTATCACTGGCTGAAATTAATCAAAACTTTCCCGAGGACTGATCGAAATTTTTTTTTGGGGGTGAGGCAGGGATACACCAGCTTTAATGGATTGTGGACTTTTGGGACAACTGATTTACTTCAGCCACTTATGTGAAAAGTGCCCTCCATGCGTTTGATGCTGTACTGATATATTCGTAAGAGCGACTGGCTAATTGTCAGTTTATGTGGCAGGCTGGATAGCAACTATACAAACTTCAGTGTGATGGAATTTATTTACCCTCAAGTGGCTTTACTTTGCTGCTTTGTGCAATTTGTGCTCTACCTGCTGGCAAGTGTCATTTAGCTCTTTAAAGCATTTTGACAAGCAGTGTTTTGTAAAAAGGTTGCTCCATGAACGAGAAACACTGTTTCTAGGACTGCAGGCTGGGAACCTGCTGCTTTATTCAGCTGCAGAACAAACTGAGAGCACGAAAACTTTCTCACTAAACAGGAAGTAAAGGAGAGGAGGAGCATGGCTTCAACCCATAATACTTGGAGTAACCCAATTAACCCCTTGTTGGCCACTTTACCACGTAGTGGATATAAAAGATGCTTTACAAAACAAAACAGTGGTAGAGCCCCACTGGTATAAGGGAGAGGCAGCTGCTAGCAGGAAAGGCGATCAGATCTGTGCAAAATAATCATAGTAATAATAATCATTGATACATGGGATGTATTCTTGGTTTGGTCCTTACACCACTTTGTACTCACTTTGCACTTTGTACTCACTTTGCACTCACTTTGATCATCAGGGTGGTCTGGGCAGAATTTAATCGCATCTCTCTGTTTTCTTTCGGGTGCTACTTTGGTTGTGTGAAAGCGGCTTGGTGATTGGGTAACAGGAACAGTCCCCAGTAGTGGAAGGTATTAGATTACAATTGGCCATTACTAGTGCTTCAAACATGTCAAAAAGAGACAAGCTTCTTCAAGAGACAGATCCATCACCAGAGGTATCCCATTCCTCTACTGACTGGCACACTGTGCGCATTGTAATGATGACACAGGTGCAGAATCAAAGCAAGCATGGCTCTGGCTATCCAACTCCAGCAGAAAATATCAGGTGTTTCTATAAGCTGAATGCACTTCCCATATTCATAGACATATATAGATCAGATGACGATGATGGTCCTGAAAAGACTTGGAACAAGAACAATGGACTTCGGCACAAATCCTGCTACCTCAGGACCAAACTGAATAAAACACAAAAGAGAATTGGGAAAACTGTGGATCACCTTTACGAATTGCAGAGAAAATACGTATGTTTAAGTGATCAGCACAAAGGACCCTCAGAAAAAGAAGCGTGCTTCATTTGTGAAAGGAGCATACCATCGCAAGACATCTCCAAAGCTTCCCCCCTTGGCCTGGATAGTCAAGTCCAGAGGTGTGCACTTCAGCCACAAAGACCAGTGCTTTGCTTGTAAAACTAAATGCAGGGGACTTAGGCTAGATCTACACTAAGTGGGGAGAATTGATCTAAGATATGCAACTTCAGCTACGAGAATAGCATAGCTGAAGTCGACGTATCTTAGGTCGATTTACCTGGCTGTGAGAACAGCAGCGAGTCGACCACTGCTGCTCCCCAGTCAACTCTGCTTCTGCCTCTCACCATGGTGGAGTTCCAGAGTCGATGGCAGAGCAATCGGGGATCGATTTTATCACGGCTACACTAGACGCGATAAATAGATCCCGATAGATCGATCACGACCCACCAATCCGGGTAGTGTAAACATACCCTTAGTGGCCCAAGAGGCAAAGCATCATGCAAGATGCTTGGTGTCTCTGTACAACAAAGTTAGGGAGAAGAAAACTGAGCATAGCAACACTGAGAAGATGTCGCACGGGCCTGCCTTTGCTGAACTCATAGCATCCATCGAGGATACAAGATTGCAGAGTTCCCAAGGCTAGAACCACTGGGAGTGACACTGAACTAAAATCCTGTCTCCTTTCACGCATTCCAGATTTCCACACACACAAAGAAGGACATGCTGGGCTCCTTGATTTCAACCAGGCTACCGGATGTGCCCTCCAAAAATTTAGGCTGCTAGATAAGAGATTAAAGTCCAGAACCTCCATGGTAGCATTCTCTGAAATGCTTTCAGTCCCACATGAAGGACCCATTAGACAGGCAGAACTGCCTGGATCTTCATGTGTGGATGAGACAACGGTATTTGAAGATGGAATTTAGGTTTATTAGGAACTGGGGAACCTTTGGGGAAAGAAGGAGCTTGTAGTCTGTACAGGAAGGATGGCCACTACCTAAACCAAAATGGAACCAGATTGCTGGGACATAAAATTAAAAAGGTTATAGAGGAGTTTTTAAATTAAGGGCTGGGGGGAAATGGACAGATGTGAAGGAGCATCTGGTTCAAACAGAGACATCCTGAGGGGAGCATTCATTAAAGGGGATTCTCTATATCCTAGTAAAAAGGAGAGGATGGAAGTTGACAAAGTACAAGTAGGAACTGAACAGAAATGGTCAAATGGAAAGAGTCCCATTCAATTGCCTCTCATGCAGGTGGAGAATGAAGTATTGACAAATTGTATAAGTGTACACAACTGCTAGAAGTCTAAACACTAAAATTGGTGAAAGTGAGTACCTGGTATTAAATGAGGATATTGATATCACAGGCATCACAGAAACTTGGTGGACCAATGAGAATCAGTGAAACATGGTAACACCAGGGTATAAAATATCAAGGAAGGACAGAGTAAGTCATGCTGGTGGGGGAGTGGCACTATGTGTGAAAGAAAATGTAGAGTCAAATAGAGTAAAAAGCTTAAATGAATCAAACTGCACCAAAGAATCTCTATGGATAGAAATTCCATGCTTGAATGATAAAGAATATAGCAGTAAGGATATATTATCGACCACCTGACCAGGAGGGTGATAGTGATTGTGAAATGTTCGCGGAGATTAGAGAGGCTACAAAAATAGAAAACTCACTAATAATGGGGGGATTTCAACTATTCCCATATTGACCAGGTACCTGCCACCTCAAGACGGGGCACAGAGATAAAATTTCTAGACACCATTAATGACTGCTTCTCAGAGCAGCTAGTCCTGGACTCTATACAAGGAAAGGCAATTCCTGATTTAGTCCTAAGTGGAACACGGGATCTGGTCCAAGAGATGAATATAGCTGAACTGCTTGGTAATAGTGACCATAATGTAGTTAAATTTATAGGGGAAAAGTACCAAAGAAACCCACCACAGTGGCATTTAACTTCAAAAAGGGGAACTACACAAAAAGGATGATGACAATTAAAAGTAAGAGTCACAAGAGTGAAATGCCTGCAAGCTGCATGAAAACTTAAAAAAACCCAACCCTATAACTGAGGATCAACTGAAATGTATACCCCAAATTAAAAAAAAAAAAAGAGGACCAAAAAAATGCTACCACAGCTAAACAACAGAGTAAAAGAGGCAGTTAGAGACAAAAAGACATCCTTTAAAACTGGATTTCAAATCCTAGAGAGGAAAATAGAAAAGAACATAAATCCTGGCAAGTCAAGTGTAAAACTGAATAAGGCAGGCCAAAAAGAATGTGATGAGTAACAAGCAAAAGATATAAAAAGTAACAGCAGAAATTTTTGGAAGTGCATCAGAAGCAGGAAGCCTGCCAAATACTTAGTGGGGCCACTGGACAACTAAGATGATAAAGGAGCACTCAAGGAAGACAAGGGGGTTGTGGAGAAATCAAAAGAATTCTCTGCATTGGGTCTTCACTGCAGAGGATGTGAGGGAGTTTCCCACACCTAAGCCCTTCTTTTTAGGAAATTTGAGGAACTGACTCAGACTTTAAAACAGCTTCCACAGCCAGCATGACATGTGTTGGTGATGGCCCCATATATGAACATCTTTATTAGGTTTATGCCCTAAGACTCTGGCAAATATCATGCTTTTTATCACAAAACCTACCATTCTTTCACAAGTCTGATTAGCCACAGGGCACCAGCCTTTGGAAGATGCTTTCCTCCCCTGGGTGTGCAATAGCTTTGGTTAACCGGCTGGCTATGCTGCAAAAGCCGAGTTTTCTTTTTCATTGGTGGGAAGAGGAGTAGAGGATCAGGCTGGAGAGCACAATGTGTGTGACTTCGGTGGGGGTTCCCAGGAGTGTGTTAAGTTAAACGGCGCTGGATTCGTGTTGCTGCCAGAGTATTTGATCCATCTGGGGGGTGGGCAACTGATCTGTTAGTTTATTTATAAAAGGCACTCTTTTATTGGGGAGGAATAAAAATTAGAAATAAATGAACAGTGTCTAAATGAGGGTGATCTTGGGGGTTGGCTTGTGGTGGAGAGTGATTGGGGGCTGGAGCACATGATTTATGAGGAGAGGCTGAGGGAACTGTGATTATTTAGTCTGCAGAAGAAAAGAATGAGGGGAGATTTGATAGCTGCTTTCAACTACCTGAAAGGGGGTTCCAAAGGGGATGGATCAAGACTGTTCTCAGTGGTAGCAGGTGACAGAACAAGGAGCAATGGTCTCAAGTTGCAGTGGGGGAGGTTTAGGTTGGATACTAGGAAACACTATTTTAGTAAGAGGGTGATGAAGCACTGGAATGGGTTACCTAGGGAGGTGGTGGAATCTCCTTCCTTGGAGGTTTTTAAGGTTAGGCTTGACAAAGCCCTGGCTGGGATGATTTAGTTGGGGATTGGTCCTGCTTTGAGCAGGGGGTTGGACTAGATACCTCCCGAGGTCCCTTCCAACCCGGATATTCTATGATTCTATGTGGTCCTTTCGTCAGCTCAGACCAATAAACAGCAGAGAGGGGTTTGAGCAGGACAGCTGGTACTTTTACCTTCCACTTCAGAACTTCTACCAAAGACCAGGGTGCAGGATGGTCTTGAGCTGAAAGCCCAAGACTCCTGGATTCTACTCCCAGCTCTGTCATAGGCTCTGTTTCTGGGTGACTTTGGATAAGCCAGGTCACCACTCCCAGCCTGAGTTTCCCCATCTGTCAAAATGAGGCTAATAAAAATCCTTACCAATGGCTGGTGTCTTTTGTTCCTTCTCCTACTCCTGGCTCCACGCATCTTTCCCTGCTGCTCCTTATGCATGCAACAACCTCCCAGTGCCCATGTGCCAGCATACGTATTGCTCGCCTCAGCCAAATCTTTCATAAAGACCCACTCCTTCTGTGAAGCCCCTAACACTAACCAGTGCCAACCCTCTGCCCCCGCTTAGTATTGTGGTACAGAAGACGCGAACTAGATCATACTAAAGCATAAACCCCTCTACTCACTGAAATATAGGGTAACTCTTGCCTCTGAACTTCTCAGAGTTCCTTGTCTTCTGGGGACCTGTCTTTTAAACGGTGAGCCGCAAAGGGCAAGGACAGCCTTTAGCGTTGTCTCTTGGAGAACACTGAACACACTGTGGGTGTTCAACAAATAATGATAATTAGGCTGTCAAGAGGCTAAATTAATTAACAGCACTGCGCTCTGAGGATGGAAGGAGAGCTAGAAAAGCACAATTAGTATTTTGTTCAGCCACATACAGGACCATATACTTAAAAAACTGTAATCAACCATTTAAAAAAAATGACCCCTGGGCGATTGAAGGTTTGTTTGTTTCACACTGGTGCATTTTCAAATGGTGTGTACAGGAGAGCCCCACAATATGAATGGCTAGTTATCTTAGCCCAGACAAATTGTTGAATCACGTCTCAGTGTTCCCTGTGGCTTATGAATAGCAATATCATGGTACTGCATTGGCTGACTTGTCCTGTGCCATAGACGTTTACAATAGCAAGGGCCTACCTCATTTGAGGGCACTGCAGAATATCCCCCCACCAGTTAAAACTCTCCTCATTAACCCCATGGGACCCTCCCAGATTGTCTTGGCTCATGTGCCATCGACCAGGATGGCAGGCATGTTTCACTCATTCGAAAAGCCTTGCTATGAATTGCAGCTGTCAGCCAGTGAGCTGAGAGACTTCCTTCAAGGTCGAGTAGATAAATCCCTCAGTAATGAATTGCCTTCCTCTGTCCAAGGAACTCATAGCACTTTGAGGATGTAAGCCTCATGACACCCCCCTGGGGCACATCAGCTTTACTTTCCCCTTTCTAGAAATGGGGAAACTGAGGAATACAGAGCAGAAGGGATTTGCCCATGGTCACCCAGCTAAGATTCTTGCAAAATCACTTTTTACCCTGTGTCCAACCAAGGCAACTGAGGTTACCTGGATTGACCTTACTTACTACCCCAAAATTCAGTCCCAATGGAGCAGGTGCTTATCTTTGGGGTGTCTCCCCTGGAACATCCTCCCTCCACGTGTCCACTGGCTGGTCTCAGAATTCCTTGTACGTCCCTCTCGCTTTGGTCAGTGTAAACATAAGTAGCTCATAACCTGTTTCCATTGGCTCTTCTGTGTGGGTGTTAGGTGGGTCCTGGGACGCACAGCTGGGCTGTTCAACTTGTTTTATGACTGCATGGTTGAATTTGTCTAAAACGTACAAGGAGCTGGGTGCTTGCAAAGAAAGTATTGAAATGCTGTGGGACCAGGGATGAGGGTGGGGAGGAAAGGGGGAGGGGAATACAGCAAGAAGTACTAGGGTTACACTTTATATGTCTACGTACTAATTGTATTGAACTGGAACAGAGCTATTTTAAAGCAAAAGCACTTTCCAAAAAGCCAAAAGGCCTGTGGGTTTTAATTAGGAACACAGGAATTGCCAGACCCTTGATCCACCCAGCCCCATATCGTGTCTCCAACAGAGGCTAGTACCAGATGTATCAGAGGAAGGTGCAAGAGCCCCACAGTAGCCAGGTGTGGGATAATCTGATGCTTATCCCAAACCCTATAAATTAGAGCCCGTTATAATCCCTGAAGCATGAGATTTCATATCCCTTCCCAAATTTCCTTCTTAATTATGACAATTCTGAATATTCTTGCTATCCATATAAATGTCCAATCTGTCTTTAAATCTTGCTAAACTCTTGGCCTCATTGACATCCTGTGACCGAGAGTTCCACAGGCTAATTACGCTCTGTGTGAACACGTATTTCATTTGATCAGTTTTGAATTTGCCACCTTTCCATTTCATTGCATGTCCTTTCCTGGGGTAGGTGCTCCATCACATGCAGAGACTTGGATTGCATACGATGGTTGGGTTTTTGACTCCTCCTTGCAGTGGCTCAGTGTATGTCCCTGTAGAAACACTGTCTGACAGAAGCATTTTGACATGTCCACACAGAGTGCACCTCATCAGTGTCCTTGCACGTGTGCATTCCAAGCCTCCTGACACATCTGTTCCCAGAGTGCTCAACGCTGTCGCTGCAAGCAAAGGTGAGGCCCTGCATCATGGGATGGAGTTAGAAGGACTGGCACCAGCCTCCTAACCTGAAAACATTGCAGTCATATGTAATGCCAACAGATAATAATAATTGGAGATATACCAACCTCCTAGAACTGGAAGGTCATTGAGTCCAGTCCCCTGTCTTCAGTAGCAGGACCAAGTACTGATTTATGTCCCAGATTCCTAAGTGTCCCCCGCAGGGATTGAACTCACAACTCTGTGTTTAGCAAGCCAATGCTCAGACCACTGAGCTGTCCCCCTCCACAGATGAAAGAACTTTAGATGCCTCTGTCCAGCTCCTAATGGACTGGTGTGCACATCCCATAAATGGATGCTTGACAGCTAGCGTTAACTTGCACCTTTTGGGGCAACCCTAGCAGAAAAGCCAGGGACCAAACTCCATCTGACCTCCAGGCCATGACTGAGACAAGTGTGGGTTGTGATAGAGGAAGCTGGCGCTGCTGATGTCCATGCTGTGTCCCTGCTCTGGAGCGCAATAAGTGGCTTCAGTCAGCAGCTCTGACAATCCGATACCTTTTACCAGCCCTAAAGAAAATGATGTACATTAACAGTATTCTACTGCCTAATTAGTATCACAGAAAATCCCTCGGGAAAGAATTAGAAAAACCAGCCTTCCAAATTCCTGACCATGACTGTGGAACAACCAAAGAAAAGACAGCACCTAAACAATCGTTCCCAGATTTTCCACCAGACCCAGTGCAGGCTGGGAAGGGATATTTGGACTTGCTCAGTCACGTACCTTGTAGATCTCCAGCCTAACTGGACATATTCAATGAAAGCTGCTTCCTTTTTGTTACCTTAATGTTGAGTCTTGGAGTATTAACTCAAGGCCCCTAGTAACCTGGTGTCACAACAAGCTGCTAATTTCTTTGGTTCACTTTAATGGTTTGTTTATATCTTTGGGACCCAAAAGGTTCTTTTGCAAATTGAAGAGTCCTGTAAACTTTTTAATGCCATGTGAAAACTGAAAGACTTAACAGGAGAGTCTTAGCTGCACCGTGGCACAACGTTCGGGCATTCAGTGAGCTGGGTTTTAAGAGTCTGGTTTTGAGAGACATAAAAAGGCTTACGCCCAGGGTTGAAGGTGGGAAAGCGCAGCGCCGATGAGCCTAGTGGCGCCTCTCTCGAGCATTTTCTAAAGGGAAGGAAACCTTGGGTCTGCAACCGGGTGGCACATCCTGTGTGACTCAAAAGAGAAGAAAGAGGAAGAGAGCTTTGTACAGAGTGGGAGTGGTGGATGGAGACAGATGGGAAGACACGCTGGCAGGCTTGTGTAACCTGTCTGGTTCAATGCATGAAGGAAATCAAAAGGTGTCAGGTTGTATGGTCTTCATGCCTTTTATCCTCGAACTAGCAACGTTTCCCTTCCTGTTATTCCTTGTAATGCCAAAGAAGAGCTGGGGTTGCAGTGTGCTTTGTAAGGAGCTATTCAGTAAGGTTCAGAGTAACAGGGCTAAGTCCTGGTCCAAACAGAACTCACTGCGGAACCAGTACGGCCCATACCACTTAAAGCCGAATATCACCCACATCATGAAGACTGAAATAAGCTCAGGGTTCTGTGCTGAATGTTCCCGCTAATAAGACTTCAGGGGGCATCTCCAAGGCACAGAGATCACTTTTAATTAATCTTTAAAACAAAATCCTCCTCATCCCCAGACCAGCTGATCTTTCTGGTTCACTCACAGCATCTCATTCAGCAGCATCATGTACACCAAAGGCCATGACAAGTCATCAGGTATTTGCAGCTCTAACCCACCCTAGCACAGAGGGCCCACAAACTGCTCCTCCCAGCATGGTGCTTAAGTAGAACAATCACACGAGGTCTTTTTACATCCCAAGGTCTCCGGTCTGATCCCTGCGGATCACCCCACCAGTAGCATCACTCCCTAATATTGCGCTCCGATATCTCTTCAGTGAATGTGCACAGACACCGAGGGATTTTATAAAGGGAGAAATAAAATTAGTCAAAATGTATTTCTGGGCAGAATGAGCTCTCTTCATCCCCACCCTCCACCCACTCCGGCTAGTGGAGACAGGCAGCACAGAAATCTGGGCTTAAATTCATTTCCGCTTTTTCTTTGCCATTGCCTTGTCTCGAGGCATAAGCAGACAAGCCAAGCCCCCCACCCTCTCCCCTCTGCCAACCCAGGCACGGCTCTGCCCCTAGCCTCCCAGGTTATTGATGAAGGCAGCATTTAAAAACTCGAAAGGGAGAGTGCCCTGGTTTGAACTATAGTTGCATCGCTCACTCCCCAGGGCGAACCGTCAGAACAGGACATTGGAAGGTGGCAGGGAGCCAGTACCTTGCAAGCCCTCTCTTAGTTTGTCCCATCCTGTGGTTTGGTAGCATTTAAAACTGATCTGATCACAAAGCAAAATGGGACAGCGTGATGCCATTGTGGAGGCTGGAAATTAGACCTTATGATCCACCCAGGCCTATATATATGGACAGTAATGAAGGTGATGGCAGCATTAAAACCAAAGGGACCAAAATAAAAGGTGGGCGGGCACTTAAAAACGTGCTGCTTCATAAATACTTGGCCCTGCAGGAAAAGGGTGTAACAGGGATTTTAACCACTTAGCTGCTGGGAAAGCTTCCAGGTGTCCCCGGGAGCAGAGCACACCTGGCCTGCTCTAACGTTTCGCTGCTGACAAGCACCGGCAGTGAACGCGCTCAAAGGCAAGGCCCAGTTAAAGATGAGTCCCAGCTGGGGAAGGAGCTGGTGGTTTCTATAAAGAGAGGGAGTACGGAGGAGAAGGTGGCTGAAGGGAGAGAGGGAAAGGACTCTGTAGTCCCTCTCTGGGGAGCAAAGAGCAGAGGAGCTGCAGGAGGGAGTTTCCATAGCTGCACAGACCAAGCTGGGCAGATGACGCGGTTATACTTGACCGGGTGCTGTACAGTTGCCTTTAGCCCCTCCTTCCTACTCACCCTAACTGCTCTCTGTCTCCTGAAACTGTTTTCAAGGTCAATAGTTCCTCACTTATGGGCGTATCGCTGGCATCTGGAGCCTTCTCCTATGCCAGCCTAACTGTATTTATCTATGGACAACAGGAACCCAGGACTTTTAATGGTGTACAGACCACTGGGTGAAAACCCTGGCAAATTCTTGAGGATGGTTTACAGAGCTGCTGGAGCCCCCATATTTCCCATGCTTGGCGACCTCAGCCTTCACATAGACAATTGCAATGACACAGCTGTATTTGATCTTATGGCCTACAGGAAAGCCCTGGGATTCTCCCAGGCACTTGCTAGACCAGGGGTCGGCAACTTTTCAGAAGTGGTGTGTCGAGTCTTCATTTATTCACTCTAATTTAAGGTTTCGTCTGCCAGTAATACATTTTAACATTTTTAGAAGGTCTCTTTCTATAAGTCTATAATATAGAACTAAACTATTGTTGTATGTAAAGTAAATAAGGTTTGTAAAATGTTTAAGAAGCTTCATTTAAAATTAAAATGCAGAGCCCCCTGGACTGGTGGCTAGGATCCGGCAGTATGAGTGCCATAGGTTGCCTAACCCTGCGCTAGACCAACATATGCAGCTGGACCTATGTTGGATCCTATCTTGAGCCTAGGACTGGCTATTGGAGATGTCACATCAACATACCACTCTTCTGGTCTGATCACACCTCATCCAGACAGAGAGCAGAGCTTCCTCTCCTTCCTACCAGGGCAGTGAGCAACCAAAGTTGATCCTCCTTGCAAAGATTCCTCAATGCTCTAGGTTTCCAACTTGCCTTAGGAGAGCAACCCACATAAATTATTCTGGGGAAGTTAGGTGTCCTGTGTTGTACAGAATGTCAAACATCAGAATGGTCCCTTCTGGCCTTGCAATCTATGAATCTACAAATATGAGGTCAAGGTGCTAATGATGGTTCTCAGCCAGGGGTACGTGTACCCTAGAGGGTATGCAGAGGTCTTCCAGGGGGTACATCAACTCATCTACATATTTGACTAGATTTACAACAGGCTGCATAAAAAGCACTAGCGAAGTCAGCAGAAACTAAAATTTCACACAGCCAATGACTTGTTTATACTGCTCCACATACCGTACACTGAAATGTAACAATATTTATACTGCAACTGATTTATTTTATAATTATATGGTAAAAATGAGAAAGTCAGCAATTTTCCAGTAACAGCACGCTGTGACTTTTGCATTTTTATGTCTTGTTTTGTAAGCAAGTCATTTTAAGTGAGGTGAAACTTGGTGGGTACACAAGACAAATCAGACTCCTGAAAGGGGTAAAGTCTGGAAAGGTTGAAGGCCCCTGAGTTAGATGATCACAAAGTGCCAAACTGTTGAATTACAACACAAACGGAAACATTTTATCTCCTTTTCTGGATCAAAGTGTCTGCTATCTGTACTAAGTAGCAACTGCCCTCAATGATTTTAAAAATAAAATGAAATAATAGAATATTTCAACTATGATGTGAAGTTGTATTATGGCATGTCAGTATTAGTAGGGTATATATTGCACAAACACTATTGGCATGTCACGATATAATGTAAAACTGAGATAAAATGAAACCCAGCAACATAAAATAAAATGCTAAAATAAATTTTGAAATTCTAAAATGAAATTTGGAAATTTCCCCAAATGATTTTTTTTTTGTTTCAAATATTGTTTTGCAGGAATTTTTGTTGATGTTGACACAATTCAGGAAATATTTTGTTTTTGACAAAAATGGTATTTTCTCTCGACAAAACATTTCGATAACAAATTTAAAAGCAGCTGTAGGACCACTAACCTGTCTACATGACATAATGGGACTAGATGAGCCATCACTTAGACTGACTCCTATCATTCTTCTCCAACCAAACTGAGAGAGGGTCGATGGCTCCTCCTCTGAAGAGCCGCACAGTGTTATGTTCTGACACTCAATTGCCGAAACATTTTTACCTTGACAATAAATTATTATTATTTGTATTATGGGAACCCAGAGAGTCCCCATCCAAGAATGGGGCCTCACTGGGCTAGGTACTGTCCACACACATAGTATGACACAGTTTCTGCTCCGAGGAGTTTACAATCTGAACAGACAAGGGGGAGGGAAACTGAGGCACAGAGCTGAAGTGACTTGTCCAAGGTTAGTCTCCGAAAGTCAGTCTTCTGAGTCCTAGCTCAATACTCTATCTACTGGGACACACTGCTTCTCCATCCTAAGTAGTATTATATTCTCATGGTTTTGTAAAGGGTCTGCTCAGCGCAACAAAAATAGGTTTACTCCCAGCACTGCAGGCTGAGAACTTGCTGCTTTATTCGATTACACAACAATGTGGAAGAAGATACCCATCAGCTAACAGGAAGTAAGAGATAATCCAGCTGATAATACTCTGAGGCTATGCCTGCACTTACAGCAGTGTGTAGAGGACAGACATTGCTCACCCTCCTAGCATGGGTATAAATAGCAGTGACAGTGAGTATAGACATGCCTGAACCCTGTGGGCATGTATCCTACATGGCTTTTTACACATCCAAGCAGCGCTTCCCCACCTACACTGCTATTTTTGGCAGTGTATCATCAAGCCTTTCCCCGCTGCCGGAGCCTTTCCCCGCTGCCTTCCCATGACAGAGCCTTTCACCAGCGCATGTAGCCACACCCCGCAGTATGGACACAGCCTGATTTCACTGGTGCATGTCACCACCAGCGTAGGCAAGGCCTGAGTGACCCAATTAACTTCTGGATACAGCTGTACCTAGTGTCAGGTAGGATCCTAAGGCCTTGTGGGAAGACTCAGCCACTCCCGGTGCGCTGGGGGTGGGACGCAGCCATTATGAACAGCACCTCAATGGAAGTCCCAGAGGCCTTGTGCCTGACTCAGGGAGCACCTCATACGACACAGACTACAGCAGAAAGGATAGAGGATGTGCTTCTCTAGGCACCGGCTCGGTTTTGGTGATTGGGGAGGAGCGCATAACAGGGCTGAAGTCCTGCCTTTTGTCAGACCAAACAGAAAAGCTGTGCTGAAAAAGCAGGGTGGGAGCATGGGGTTGAGAGGACATGAGCTTTTCATGGCTAGGTAACGCTTTCCTATCTAGCACAGGCTGGTGGTGACCCAAACACATTCAGCAGCTTCTTTGTGAAGTGAGCTGGTTAGTTCTCAGGCCGCTTCCGAGGAGAACAGTCACTATGTTGCACTAGCATTGTTGGCACCAACTGACGCCCTTGTGGCAGGCTCGGAAAACAGACACCAAGGACGGACTGGGCTGAACAGGTCTCTCACTCTTTAAGACGATCCTTCCTTTTGGAGAGGGTGGAAGGGCTGCTCATCCCACATCTGTTTACTATGGGGTTCTTACACCTTCCTCTGAAGCATCTGGTACCAATCGCGGTCAGAGACAAGATGCTGGATTAGATGGACTTTGGGTCTGATCCAGTTTGGCAGTTCCTTTAATCCCAGTCAAGATTATGTTGGCAGGGCTGCCTTGCCAGTGCCTGTGCTGTACCTACATGTAGAAAGCACCTAGATCTCCAGGGTTGTCAACCCAGCCCCTGTCACCAGCATAACAAAGGACCAAAAGCACCTGGAACTGTCTGCATTGTCCCAGTGCCTGGACATGGCAGCCAGATTTAATTCCACTTCTGATGCAGCAATTCATTGGTTAAGAAAACAAAACTCAGATTAAAAGCTTGTCACTGTAAAGATAAGGAGAGGGAAAGGGGAATGCAATTGGAGTGAGATAGTGCGAGGTGCCTTGCAAAACTATGTTGGATGTCTGGTCTTTTTTTGGGGGCTGAGATATTTCTTGGTTCCTTACCTTCCTCTGCAACAGTGGCCTTAGCAATGTATGAGAAAGATCAGAAAGGAGAGACAAAGCCCCCAAGAGCCTAAGGGGACCTCAGAAGGAAGTCTGGTCATTTCTTGAACCCAAGGAATGTTTTCTATGCACCCTACGTGGAGAATTTAGCAATTTCTCTCTCTCTCGCTGTTAAAATATGTTGAGTGAACTTAGGGCTTGAGTCACCTGGACACAACCGGGCACAGAGCTGGGCACAAGCTTCCCCTGCACAGCTCTGCAAGTACACCTTCATCCTGACACTCAGCCGTCCTGCTACACAGCTCTGCCACGTCTGAGCTGACTTCCAGTCCCTCCCTGCTAGTCAGTCCTGGGGCTCGCCAACCGTGGCCCACAGCCACTCTCTGTGGTTTCAGACCTGGATCTCGTGCAGCAGCTCTGCCAATGGCCTTCAGCCCTGGCATGCAGTCTCCCTGCTATCCCAGGCCTGGCCTTTGGGCACAACGTGCTCCCGAGCAAACATCAACCCCAGCTGCCTAGTGGCCCTTTCAATTGCTCTTAGCAAATGCTTAAAGATGAAGCTACACCTGTGTTGGTCTATATGTTTTTAATTGTAGAGGACAGTCTCCCCATCTTTTACGTCCTTCCTGAGAAATTTCCCACCAGGAATTGGGTAAGCAGCTTTCCTTTTCATCCGGTGCTTTGAACTCACATCAAGGCAGCCACCAGGCTGTAGAGGTTGCTTAATGTACCACTCGGTGTCCCCCATGTGACTCAGCACCCATCCTGCAAAGCTTCTCCTCCTACTGAAATGTGTGTTACACAGGGCTGAAGTGAGTTTAGCACTGGGGAAAGGTCTGAGCCACAGCATCAGAGCTGATCCTGCTCAGACATTGGAGGAATTTGGATCCAGATCCGAACTTCACGCTTCGGGCCCTTCTCTATCATAGGTCTGAACCAGAAGTCTGACTCTTCAGAGTCTGAACTTTGGAGAAGTTCAGATTCAGATTAAAGCCCAGATCTGAACCCTGAAGAAGGGGCCCTTTGCTAATGGGAACATACTGGTTCTGCAGAGCTTGGCAGGTGACCTTCTCAGAAGAGAATCACTCATGGCATTTAGTCTCCTGATCTCATTTGGGGCAAAACAGGAAGCTGAGAGGTTCATGAAAAGGAAGAAAAATTAAGTGATTTTTTTGGAAAACTCAGGAAAAGGTTGGGCTCTCCTTGGGGCTGAAGGCTCAGTGCATGGTGGATTGCCTCCAAGGTATATGGAAATATGTGGCATTGATACAGGGTTGGATTTTTTTTTTAAACCAGAACCACCTTTCCCATCCATCCCAATGTTTTGTGCTGGTGATAAGCACCACACAGAAGGACCTTCGCTGTGATTCAACAAATCCTTTTTGAGCAGCACAGAACAGAAGAAGAATAACCCAGCAACGAGCTCAGCAGATGCCTTTCCGGTAAAGACTACACATTCCTTTACAAATAGCTAAGATGGTCTGTTCAAAAAGCTGTTCGCAGACTCCCATTAAAGCGGGTGCTGCTACAGCCACTGTTTCTGTTACAACTGTTCTGAGCTATAAATACACTGTAAATTATTAGTCAGGTGTTCTCAGTGTCATTGCTCAGTACCCTTAGCTTTGCACGTAGGCCTATTACTTAACCCTTTAGCGTCTATGGGCAGGCAACTCTTAACAGGTCTAGGGGAAACTTTTACACCAGAGGAGGAGGCAGCTGGGGTTAGCAGCACGGGACCAGTGCTGACTGGTTCAAGGCGTGATCTCAAAGGGATGAGGGCAAGAGCATCTCTTTTGCTGGCCAACAGCTGTTCCTATTGATATACACCAGAATTTATCTATGGCACCTGTGAGCATGAAGCACCACCTGACTTCTGGGTGCACTCTGCTGTCCCTAGTGGCAGCTGCACAATGAAGGCACTGCAGCATCCGGAAAAAATGAAACCATAAATACAGAGTAAAATAAAGGCTGGCAATGGGGAAAACAAAAGATCCCAGTGCAACACAATGGTTTTCAAGTATCTGGGGAAACTGCAGGTGACTGCTGGAGCAGGCCCTGGTGACTGAGGAACTGCCTGCTGTGAGAAAATAGCCTTGATGGAGTTTGATTTTTTTTTCCTGCATGAGCAAAAAATGGCAAGCGTACAAACTCCTCCTCTGCGGCTGCATGGCTGCATATTAAGTTACATAGTTACAAACAGTGAAATAAACCTCGCAGAGAGGCTGGGCTTTGGCATTGCTGAGGCAGTTTGACTCTGGGCTCATTGTATGTGGGTGCCTAATGTTAGGCACTGAAATCCACTGCTAAGCACCTACGACAAAGCCACCAACTGTGATTTATTAGTAAGAAAGTAGGACAGAGACGCCCTGTAACAGGGTCCACGACCCGCCCCTCTTCCTGGGGCTGGCTTGCTGCCCCAATAAGGCTCAGAGAGGCTTCAGGACTGTGCAACACTCATGTCTTTATCTACCTACACTTATCCTACTCCCAGTGTTTATCTATTTACAAGCTTTATAGGATTATTCAACCTCTTTTACAGGCAGAGGCAGCCTTCAGCTAGAAGGCCTCCAGTTCCCTCCCTGACTTCTCCCTGTGATGCCCAGCCTTTATAGCCCTCGGCTTGCCAGGCCACCAGGTGTTGCCAATGCTCAGGGCAGCATCAAGCCTTTTCCATCAGCCCCAATCTATTTCCCCTGATTGGAGCTGACCGGGCAGGGGCTAATTAGCTGCGTTTGTACCAGCGCCGTGCTACAAGCCCTAAGCAAGATCAGGGCACTCATTGTCCTGGGTGCTAATAAGAGACAGCCGCTGCCCCAAAGTGCTTGCAAGCTGAATAGGCAAGCAGATGAAGGAGGCAAGGGGGAACAGAACAGAACAGAACAGACCTCCCACTAAGGATGAAGGAGCTATGACAATCTGCTCCTACTGAAGATCTGCCCCCCCCCCACCCCAGAACCTCCAGCCTGGCTTGCCCTGTACTCGGTGGCAGTCTGCAGAGGTGGCATGAATCCACTTTTGTCTCCCTGATCATGGCACTTACAGGTGCTGCCCTTGTCCCCAGTGGAAGACAGAGCAGTTTTTAGGCTGCTCTGTCTTGGAGCGGCAGCCAGTGGTCATTCATAGGGACCATCCCAGCATCTGGGAATCACAGCTGGGTGCAGGGATGCCCTGAACACTCCCCCTGGCCCTGATATTTCTCTTTTATGCTGGGGACAAGGAAGAGGGTGGGCAGATTAGGAACCATGACCATGGATCTTCACCATAAAATCATCCGTCTATACAAGGAGAATCCTTCTGTGGCCCTTTAAGCCAGGTTTAAGGCTGGACGGATGCAAAGCGGCCTTAGCAGGGCCAGAGAGTCTGTCCAATAACATTCCACCTTAAGGAGTAAATTTCCCAAACTACACACATGCATGTGGAAAAAGTGGATGCCTGCATCCCTGTCTGTGTACTGTGCAGGAGGGAGCACCTGTGTGTGCACTTTGGCAAGGGTAACACTGCCCTGTGCATGGAAGTTGGAGCTTTCTGCCTCAAAAATATGGTGTCTAAAACTCACTTTTAGTCTCCGATCCAACTGCTTGTGGTCCAGAGCTGGAAATTCCAAGACACCGTAGTGTGCTGAGGCGGTGAAGGGTTTTTTCTTTTGCTGATGAGTCTGGAAATCGTTACGTATCTATTTGAAGTCTAGGAAAGCCCAACATTAGAGCAATCAGAAAAGTGTGTCTATTTCAGCCCTAGAGTCAAAAAAAAAAAGAAAAGAAAACGAGAGAGAGAGAGAGATGGAGCAGTCAGAACAAGACTGGACTGTGAAATTAATGATGGGGGTGGGTGTGTTGGGGTGAGATTCCAGGGCCATTTGCAGCTGAATAATGACTGTTTTCCTGTCACAATTGTTTAGGGCAAGGAGAATAGAACAGCCAGGTCAGGAGGATTTTATTTCCCAACTTCAGATTAAATTAGAGCTGCTCCAAAACCACATCGCTTTTGAACCGACAGATACATTATTTGCTCCCAAGGAAAACCCAGTGTGAGTCCTGGCAAAAAGGTTTTTCTTTGTCCACAAAACCAGCTGGGTGGGTGTCCTGGATTGTGAATGTGCTGGCAATGGTGACCCAGCTGGCACGCATGCAAGGCACTGGAAATTCAGATCCTCCTGGGGTGGAAGGTGAAGCAGCGTGGATGGATCACATGGACTTTGCATTTCCAAACAGGACTAGCTGGAGTCCCCACATTGCTAGTAAGTTTGTTTTTCAGAGTAGCTCAATGATTACTCATGTCCTCGTTGTGATCATGAAATTGTAAGTTAACCCCGTGTTTCAGTCCCCGATGTCTAGGCACTTTATCTAACAGTTCAATAGATGGTCATTGATGCTTCTCCTGAACCCCTGGTTTACACAAACAGTCGGTAGATATGCTGGTTGCAGGTGTCTCAAGATGAATGCCTCCTGAAACAGCTTTTACTGATCACAGGATAAACTTCAGCTCACAGGTCACTTTGAGAAATGGGGCCTGACGCATGCCATGCCCAGCCCATGCAATGGCAGTGCCAGTTTTCAACACAGGGTAGTCATGACAATATACATCATTTCTGATGTAAAGAGCTCACCTCACAAGTTGAGAAGGGAGTTTGGTTTCTGTGGTCCAGTCAAACTTGGGTCGCTCTGCCTTTTACATGATGGACAATAGAGAAAACACACCCAGTTCTGCAGTGGTGCCAACCTTCCTGCAAGAAACTGGGAATGGGCGACAGGGAATGGATCACTTGATGATTCCCTGTTCAGTTCATTCCCTCTGGGGTAACTGGCATTGGCCACTGTTGGTAGACAGGATACTGGGCTAGATGGACCTTTGGTCTGACCCAGAATGACCGTTCTTATGTTCTTATGCAGGAGGGCCAAATAAACCTAAGTACAATCTTGTGTGGGCCAAACAGATTTTACATATTTTAATAAGATTTAACGTCACCTGTATTGATTTATATTTTAAGTGCAGCTTGTTTCTATGTATTTAGATCAGTTGTTTCTATGTACAGTTTTGCCCAGTAAAGAACACATAACCTATAAATGAATTGGCCGTTAGTTTATTGTGTTGAAGCAGGCCGCAGGCCTTATGAAATGTTCTGGTGTGCTGTGTATGGTCTGCAAGACATCAGCTGGGCACCCCACAGCACTGTACAGGCAGTATACATTACCGTGACCATTGCATTACTCTGCCAGGAATTAGTAACACATGGTACAATGAGCTACAGATGCTAATGGCTGTAATGCCAGTGGTCTTTCTTGGACATAATCTTTGGCAGGGGATGAGGAGTTTTTGGGAAGTCAGAGGAAGGGAGAGAATGGTCCTGGAGGCCAGAAACAGAGAGGCTGGATGGGACCCTATGAAGCTGTGTAAAGTTGGCTACCCAGAGCACAGCTAGTTTTATCTTCAATGTTCCTTGGAATTCTAGCTCTTTTTTAACTTAAGTGTAAACCAAACATAAGATTAAAAATAAAGTGTTATCAAGGCAGGATGGGGCTCTGAGGACTGAACAGCTTCCTATATTTAGTAAGGCCGGTGTAATCTAAGCAGGACTTCGGGTCTTGTTCAGGGCTCCGTGCAAATGCAACAAGCGTGGGTGCTGCATATACAGCACAGATAGTTTTTGCTCCTTCTGTTCTCATAGCCAGGCCAAGTTACCGAGCCTTATCAAGAAAAGAACCTGAGGAATCCTGGGGGAAAGAGATGCAGTTGAAGGTCCTGTGACAGAGACACCTTCTGTAAGATCCTGAAGCCTTATCACCTTGGGTTGTGAATCTACAGCAGCTATAAACCAAATTCGCTTCATATTCTGCTGCTATAGACCCTCATTCAGGAAAGCACATGCAGAACTCCAAGCCTAGAAAGTTTGTTTTCCTGAATCAGGGGCTTAATGCTGTTATACTTTGGGTATTTTACTAGCAAACTATACCTGGGACTAGATGGGAATTATAACTGGATAGAGAGGGTTTCATCTGTAGGTCACCACTGAATAATTTCTAAGGAAGGCAGGTCCAGATCCTCAAAGTTGTTCAGGTGCCTAACTCCCCTGGATTTCAGTAGAGGCTAGGCATTGAAATACCCTTGAGTATATGGGCCAAAGATCCTATTAAAACGAACTATTGCTTGGGGGCAGAGAAGAGAATACTTTGAAAGCGTGGATGTATACATATCATCCGCTCTGGATGGTTTGCGTCCCAAGGTGTTCTGAGAATTAGCTAGTGGATTGACTGCGTTGTGACAAATCAATTATTTCGGAAAAGCCACAGACAGCTGAGGTGGCACCCAAAGACAGGGAAGAGCAAAATGCAGTTCTACTTTTCCACAGAAAGGCAAGACAGCTCCTGACAATTACTGCCTTGGGGGTTTAATTTCTATCCCTTGTAAGATAAAGGACTAAACAGTAGCAGAAAAATGTCACTAAACATTCTAATGGGTAGCAAAACCATGAGCAATAAGCAGCAGTGAGGGATTTATAAAGAAAAACATGATGAGGCTAGCTCGATTTGATTATGGTTTGGAGAAATGAGTAGAGAAGGGGCACATGATGTATTTGGGGATGGACAGTGGCTGGACTGACGCAGATTTAGGAAGGGGACAAGAAAGCATAAGGAGACTTTATTTGCACCCTCATGCAAGAGTCATCCTCAGTCTTGGTCAGAAGTAGATGTTGCTGTGCCCAGGTTGCCCCTTCACTCCAGGAGGCAGGAACATATCACCCCTATCATGCATTGTTTTCACTGGTTTCCTCCTATCCAGTTCCAAGCAATGCTCTGGACTCCTGGAAATGTAGGGGGAAATATTTATGAAGCCCATAGAAGAGGGCTTTGCAGTCACTGATCTGGGTTTTGATGACTGTCCGTCATGGACAACTATTTCAGCAGCATGAAAGGCAAATGCAAGAGTCAATTCTGACCACTTTCCTGAGGTGGTGATAAGTGACTTCCAGACAAGGGAGATGGGGGAGGAAAAGAAAAAATTCAAAGTCAAGGATGACCGCAAGATTTCTGGTCTTGAGGACCCAGTTAAAATCTGAGCTAAGGAGACTGATAGTGGAGTCAGAGACATTGGAGGCTGATGACTTCTTACCCTAGTCTCGAGTCTTGGAGTTTACTAATCAAATCCCGCAAAACAAGAACTCACCAACATTTGTCTGAACTCGGCCTGGCTCTTTGGTTCAGGTGCCTGCAGTCCTCTCTGCTTTCATTGCTTGTGTTTGCACAGTTTGAGTTGTGTGCTCACAAGTGTTGAGGGAACACTTCCTCTGCACAGAAGTTGCTATACTGACATGCCCGTAAGAGCCTTTGCTATTGACCATTCATTATTCCCAGTGATCCTGTTGAAATGGTTCAGTCGTCTAATCAAACAGGAGAAACAACACCACGGGGTGCAGGTGTCTAGCCAAACTCCACAAGAAGTGACTAGATGAAGTGAATATTCACAGATGAATGGTAGGCCCAAAAGACACTGAGATACAATCTTCTTCTTAATAATAACAATGGTTGTAAATGCAATAAAAAATCCTAGATCTCGAGTTTTCAACCTGAAGGTCATTACCTCCATCCTCGAGGAAGGTCTTGACACCTTGCCCTTCCCTTTTCTGAGATCCCATTTAGATGGAAGGGGCAATCCCAGAGGGTCTCTCTACGGAATCACAGTCCTAGAAAGACATATAGGTAAATAGATAGAGATACATCAAAACTATTCTGCAAACACTGGTGAATAAAGAATACACATGCCAGAGTTGGGATAGTTTCATGAACAGAAAGCAAATGCTGAATGAATGAGGCTGTTTATTTGAAACGAATTATTTGATCAAATCTACTGTCTCTCTAAATATTCACAACTGCCTTATATTTTCCCCAAAGATTAATGACACAAAGTTGCCAAACAAAGCCTTGTTCTTGGTAGCGTTTGCTTATGACACATGGGTAGTTTGTGGCCACGATCTCTCTCAGACTCTGGTTCATCATTTGTTACCATAACACATTAAAATGACAAAACATGCTGGAAAAGACTCTCGTTGACTTTGGTAGGCCTTGGAACAGGCTCTGAATGAGGTAGTAATGACGCGATGGCTATCTTAATCCGCTGCCTGGTCCTTGTCTGGAGCTGTCACCAAACTACAGTCACTGCCCATCCATTTACAACTTTGGATAATTAATAGCCTGATTTTGGCCTAACACTGGACTTAAATCAAGGGTGAAAATACAGACTCCAATGAGAAACTGCTGAACTTGAATTAATATGCAAACTAGATACCATCAATTTAGGCTTGAATAGAGACTGGGAATGGCTGAGCCATTACACACATTGAATCTATTTCCCCATGTTAAGTATCCTCACACCTTCTTGTCAAATTGTCTGTAATGGGCCATCCTGATTATCACTACGAAAGTTTTTTTCCTCCTGCTGATAATTGCTCATCTTAATTAATTAGCCTCTTAGAGTTGGTATGGCAACTCCCACCTTTTCATGTTCTCTGTATGTGTATATATATCTCCTTACTATATGTTCCATTCTATGCAGCCAGTGAAGTGGGCTGTAGCCCACGAAAGCTTATGCTCAAATAAATTTTTTAGTCTTTAAGGTGCCACAAGGATTCCTGTTCTTTTTTACTGAAAGCAGTGGAGTTGCACTGCTCTACAACCTGGTAAGGGAGGCAAGAATCAGGTCCTAGACTAGAAGCCTTTTATGGAGCCTTCACAGCTGTCTCTATGGCCATGCAGAATGTTCCAGCGAAAGCAGGGGCAGAATGAAGGTCCCTCTCCTGAGCTAAAGGAGAATCTCAGCCAGTTGCAGGAGGTCTGGAGCCCGCGGCAGCTTCGATTCTTTTCAGGTGAGGACAGTTTTGTGGCTAAGGCACTGGACTGGAGCTCAGGAGACCCAGCTACGTGCCTGCAGCAGTGGCGGAAGCAGGAAGGCAGAGGAGGCTAGTGCTCCTGCAGTGGAAATACTGGAGTGGGCTCTGCTCCAGTGTAAACTCATGAAGCGAAAGCGGGATCCAGAGGGGCCCATGATTGGGCCAGGGAGCCAGTAGGAACCATTGGGACTCCTCTTCCCAGCCTGGAAATGGCTGCCCCTTCCCCACTCCACTCTGTGCATCTGCATTTAAGCTGGGCGGTGTGATTGCTAGATTGTGTCAACGTACCTTTGCTGGCTCTGCTTGTGGTCCCCCTTAGCAATAGCGGTTGGCCCGTGGTGGCACAGCCGGCAGCTTGGGTTAGCCACTTCGGTTTGTACATGGATAGTCAGGCGGGATTGCAGCTAACCTGAACCACTGCCCATGCTGCCATGGACACACAGCAAGTTCTTGCCTTCCCTAAGTTCCTTGCTCTGCCACCGACTCCCTGCATAACCGGGGCTAGTCACTTAATCTCTCTGAGCCTCAGTTCCCCATCTAGGGTGGTGGGAATAATGATTCACTTCTACCTCACGTACCGTAACGGGGCGACCAACAGATACACACCGGCTAGTTCAGAGAGGGCCAGAACTTGCTATTATCCATCCCCTATCCCCTCTACTCACTGCCAAAGACTAGAAGCACTTATAGGTTTTTCTCCTGCTGCCCTCTGTTTCTCTTCTCCCTGAACCAGCACGACTCTGCCACTTTAGAGCCTTCACTCCCTGGCACTTAACCTAGGTTATGAAACCCAGGCTGCTCTCTCTCTCTTTGTTTCTAGCAATCTCTTCTGCATATCGCCAGCTGCAGAAGACACAGCCTGGTTCGGTGCAGGGCACAGCAGTGAGCAAGGGTAGCATGGCTGGGTGGCATGCCTGGGAAGGTCAGACATGGCGGCACTTGTAGAAAACAAATCAGATTAAGGCCCAGCTATTGTTTATTGCTCTCTTTCTCCAGGTCCTGGGTAGGTGGCTGCAGGACACATTTCCCTCTGGGATGTATCAGACCTCAGACAGGCTGGGGAAAGGGACCCTTGGCAGGACATGACCCAATCCAGGAAATGTAACTCTTGTTTCAGTCCCCACTGAGGGATCTCCGCCCCCAGGGACATAAAAAACATAAGAATAACCTACAGGATCAAACAAATGGCCCAGCTAGTCCAGTATCCTGCCTTCCAATAGTGGCCAGTGCCAGATGCATCAGAGGGAATGAACAGAACAGGGCAATTTATCAAGTCATCAATCCCCTGTTTTCCAGTCCCAGATTCTGGCAGTCGGAAGTTTAGGGACACCCAGAGCATGGGGTCATGTCCCTGACCATCTTGGCTAAGTGCCACTGATGGACTTGTCCTCCATGAACTTATCTCATTCTTTTTTGAACCCAGTTATACTGTTGGCCTTCACAACATCCCCTGGCAAGGAGTTCCACAGGTTGACAGTGCATCATTTGAAAAAATACTTCCTTTGGTTTGTTTTAAACCTGCTGCCTCTTAATTTCATCAGATGACCCCTGGTTCTTGGATTACGTGAAGGGATAAATAACACGTCCTTATTCACTTTCTCCACACTGTTCATGATTTTATAGACTTCTATCATATCCCCCCATGTCGTCTCTTCTCTAAGCTGAACAATCCCAAGTTTTTTGATCTCTCCTGATATGAAAGCAGTTCCAGCTCATTTTCATTGCCCTTCTTTGCGCCTCTTTCAATTTAACATAGCTTTTTTGAGATGGAGTGACCAGAACATCACGTAGAAATCAAGGTGTGAGTGTGCCCTGGATTTATATAGTAGGATTATGATCGCTACTGTTTTATTATCTGTTCCTTTCCCAATGGATCCTAACATCCTGTTCACTTTTTTGACTGCCGCTGCACACTGAGTGGACGTTTTCATAGAACTATCCATGATGACACCCAGTTTTCCTGAGTGTTAATAGCTCCTTTAGACCCCATCATTTTGCATTAAGAGTTGAGATGATTTTTTCCAATGTGCCTTACTTTGCACTTATCAGCCTTGCTAAGTCACTGGTTTAGCTGTACCAGCCCAAGCTCCTAGCATAGACCAGGGAATCGGCTAGCAGCGGCAATTTGCATAGGTGCAATTTGCTCCTTACTTGAAACAGAGGTGAGCAGCATGGATGCAAAGGGAGTTCATAGCAGCTTTGCCTGCCTGTTCTCAGGGGTTATACCAGCGCAGATCTGGGCACACCTATGGAAAATCTCCAGTGTAGATAAAGCAGGTGTTTGGGGTCAGGGCAGAAGTATATTGACTGCCGGTGTGCTGAGACCCCCTCCCTCCTCATGCTGGCCAAAAACATCAGATTATTTCCTTGTGCTTCCCTCTTTGTCTATAACCATCTGTTGTCTTATACTTAGATTGTAAAACCTTTCATAGGTGCCGACTCATGAAAAATTAGCGGGTGCTTAGCACCTACTGGCAGCCAAACTCCACCCTCTCCCCCCCAGTGCCTCTCTCCTGCTGATCACTCCTCTCTCTTCCTCCCAGCACTTCTCTCCCACTGCAAACAGCTGTTTCGTGGCATGCAACCTGGGAGGCAGGGGAGGAGCGAGGATGGGGCACATTCGGGGGATGGAAAGAGGCGGGGCGGGGTGGAGCAGGGGCGGGAAGAGGCAGGCTTGGGGCTCAGGGGAAGGGATGGAGTGGGGGCGGAGCCTGGGTCAAAGTGGTGGGTTGAGCACCTCATGGGTAGAGGGGAGATTGGCACCTTTGAGTTAGAAATTGCCTTTTTGACAAGGGCTCCTAGGTGCTATGAGCATCAGCATGCTAAACCCAGGGTTGTAAGTTCAATCCTTGAGGGGACCATTTAGGGATTTGTCCTGCTTTGAGCAGGGGGTTGGACTAGATGATCTCCTGAGGTCCCTTCCAGCCCTAATAATCTGTGATTTTATGATAATACAAGCAATAAACAACAAGTCCCATTTTCAAAAGGGATGTAGACATTCAGGAGCCTAAAGCCCCACTGACTTCAGCACTGTGGAAATGTATTTCCTTCTGTACTATCTTTAAAAGGAGTCCAGAAAAATCCAGGACAAACATTAGAATAGGGACATTGGATTGGCGCATCACTGCGTGAGCTCAGAAATGCATTTGCTCAGCACTGCTGTTTAACTGGCTTCTCCGGTCTCTGTACTTTTTGTGGGATGAATGTTTTGCTTTTGAGCAGAAGAGGTGAGAAGCTGGGATGATGCCACAGATGGGATCTCTTCCCTGTACTGCTGGATGATGTGTTTCTAGCCAGAAGGAGGTTAACTTGTTTCTGGATGTCTTTCTTCACTGAGCCGTTTGATGGCTTTCTTTGGCTTCTTAAAGCTTCACAGTGATTCTTCATTGTACTGTGCTATACAGCTGCAAATCAAGGACTAGCGCTGAGTGTGACACATATTGCAGTGTGCCTGCATTCTGCTGTGGCATTGATTATACTGCTTACAGTTCCACAAGGGAATCCATGGGGCTTAACGGAGCAGTGGTCATGGCGGAGGATTTCACATCAGCCCCTGCTGAACTGCGGCTATCTCTGGGGTAGAACACGGCAGCTGCTTCACGGTCCATACAACAACATTGCACAACAAGCTGAGCTGTGTTTAGTACTGCTAAATGACATGCAGGGAAAATGTTGCGAGCCAGCCTTTCATCTTAAAGAGACCACCCCAATGGAGTGAGCAAGGAAGTGAATTTTGTTGAACTCCCAGGAGGTGGCCTGGCTTAAAATCAGGCTGAATCAGGCTCTGACATTGTATCAATCTCGCGTCCCTTGCAGGTGGTCCCACCAAGCAGGTCTGACTGCCTTTGAAGTGGAGCGATCATCTGGTACAATGATTATTATTTTCAATCTCGTGTTGAATTTTGCTGCTGCTGCTGCTTTCATCTTTTGTAACTGAGAAAAGCTCTGTTCCACTGGAGGGTTTGGTTTCCCCTGAGGTTCCTGCTTTGCATTATTACCCAACTTTCCAGCTGGATTGGACAGAGGCATCAGGACTCCAAAGTCAAGAGACTGCCTCGTGATCACAGTTTGGGAGTCAGCGCCTTGTACAGGATTTAAAAGCTGGGGTCTTTTTTTGCTTCTTTCTCTAACCACAAAACCATGTGGGTCCCATTGACTATTGAACGCAACACCCGCCGGGAACCTCCTTTTGTGTACACCCAGCTATTATCCCCGTGTATCGATTACACTGTTATTAACTTTTCAAAGAGGAAGGTGTTTAAGAGAAATAATCAGAGTGTATTCTTCCCCGGCTCACTAGTATTAGTGTTCCCCTCTCTTCCATTTCTAGCTGGAGCTGTTCTTTCTCTTTTGTTTCCAGATCTTTTGGTTTTCTCTTTTCTGAGCCAAATCCTGGCTTGTGTTGCTGTCACGCCTCCCGGATAATGATCTGGGATTGTGGAATGCTGCCGCAATTGCTTTCTGAATCTGATGGCTGGTTTGGTGGCCTCTGAGAACACAGCTCCCCAGTTCACAGACTCACTTCCCCATCTGTCAGTAATTGCTACTCTTGTTGTGATTCTCAGCAGGGAAACCAAGGACCCAAGTGGGTAGAGAGACGACGCTTGCATAGATGAAGGCTGGGAAAGGGGAAATACCCTCCTGTATTCCTGTCACTGGAAGTTAATGGGCTGGTGGTCTAACAGGGCTTTTCCATTTTTAGCTTCCACAACCTGTATGTTGAAAGCACATAAATGAGAGTTTATTAATCCCTGGAACAGCCAGCGAGGTAGGCGTTATTCTCCTTTTACAGCTGGGTAAACTGAGGCACAGAGTGGTGAAATAACTTGCTCAGGGGCAGCAAATCAAGTTAGTGGCAGAACTGGGATTCAAATGGAGTCTTCCTGACTCCCAGCTGGGTGTGTCATCCTCAAAGGAAAACAGTGTGCACCCGCTGATCACACTCTGCAGCAACCAGAGAGAAGCTATGAAGAGAAGCTGATGGATCATCCCCCCTGGCCACAATACATGGAATCAAGCAAGAGGTGTTTATTAAAGAAAATAAACCACCTTCCTCACAACTTGAGCTCCAGCTTTGTCTTTTGGTTAGCAGTGACCACACGCTGCCTGGAAGTCTGAACAGAGACATCTAGTGGCTGAATTTTATATACAAATAAATATACCATCACACCCATTGACCCAAATTATCTAAGGTCTTGATCCTGCATCATTTAAATCAGTGGGAGCTTTGCAATTGACTTTGAGCATGCCCTCACTGTTTGGAATTCACCCTGAGTCTTTTCTCCTCCTTTAGCTTTTGCTGAAGGAAACCCCTCCCCCACATCGTTTATAATCTGAATGATTATTTATATTGCTCTAGTGCTTAGGGGCTCCAGCCCTGCCATCTAAGGAAGTAGATGGTTCCTCTCTCTTCCTTTTCATGTGTCCCATGAGCTTCTTAATCACTTTGCATCAGTCAGCTCCAAATTCCAGGGATTTCGTGCTACTTTTAAACAAGAGCCAGTGGCTCCCTGTGGGGATAGGAATGAGCAACCCTGGCCCCAAACACCCCTGCTCTCAGGGGATCAGAGCTCCAAGCCCATGTCAGGGATCTTGTAATCCAGATAAAGGCTGTTTTCATCCTTGAAGCATTTGCCAATTGCAGCTATTTCTCCCTAGGCTGCAAAACATTATTGTCAGCTGGTGAACTGCTTTCCTGTAAGAGAACTCCTCTAGCTGGGCCTGTTGAGCTCACTTCCCTCTGCACAGTGAATGGACTCCAGGCTGTGGAAACATCACAAAAGGAGGCTTCTGTTAACCTCTTGAGGCATCATTGCTTTCAGAGGCTGTTTATTGCCAGCGCATGTCAGGTCCTGTTGGACAATGATGATGATATTGGAGGATGCGACTCCCTGAGCTTTGACAGTTCTGCTGAGGCCAGCATATAAAATCCATCCTGTAGAGGATCAGATTTATTCTATGTTTGTATAGAGCCTAGGACAATGGGTCCTGGTCCGTGACTAGGTCTCCTAGGAGATTCTAGTTGAGGTTGGTCCTGCTTTGAGCAGGGGGTTGGAATAGATACCTCCTGAGGTCCCATCCAACCCTGATATTCTATGATTCCATGGTTATGCATATACAGAATACTCCCATTTATCCAAAACACTATCTTCCCAACCCACGCATTATCCACATCCCTTCCTTGTCCCTCAGCATGAGAACATAAGAACATAAGAACGACCATACTGGGTCAGACCAAAGGTCCATCCAGCCCAGTATCCTATCTACTGACAGTGGCCAATGCCAGGTGCCCCAGAGGGAGTGAACCTAACAGGTAATGATCAAGTGATCTCTCTCCCGCTGTCCATCACCACCCTCTGACAAACAGAGGTTAGGGACACTATTCCTTACCCATCCTGGCTAATAGCCATTAATGGACTTACCCTCCATGAATTTATCCAGTTCTCTTTTAAACTCTGGTATGAGACACCTGATACATGCCCCCTTGAGCATGTCTCTCCTGCTGGGAGAGAAGGACGGGTTCAGGTAATGCAGAGGTCTGGTGTAGTCTGTTCTATAGATTATATATTAATTATAAAAAGAACAGGAGTACTTGTGCCATGCATCCGATGAAGTGGGTTTTAGCCTGTGAAAGCTTATGCTCAAATAAATTTGTTAGTCTCTAAGGTGCCACAAGTACTCCTGTTCTTTCTGCGGATACAGACTAACACAGCTGCTACTCTGAAACCTATATTAACTATATTGATTACGTAAGAATCCTCAGTTGTCACCTTGAGGGTTGACTGGTTCTTGTCCCAAGATCAGGTCCAGTGTTATTAAAATTCCTGCATAGCTGGGAACCCCAATGTGCCCTGTTGCACCACTCACACTGTAGGAACACTTCTACATTTACAATAGTGTAATAATAGATTTAGCAAAGTCACAAACCCTCCAGCTCAGTCAGGAAAATAGAGAAAGTGCAGAATGTCCATTTACATATCCGTATACTCACATCATCCCTTGCAGAACAACCTGAAATGGCAGCCAGCATCTGCCTCATCACCATCACCTGCCCCCGCATCACCAGCGGCCCTCGTCCTGGCACCTCCCACGGGCTACACCTCTCTCTCCTCCCTCACGCAGGCTAGGATACAGCTTTCATAATACATTATGCTGATGCCTCTATGTCTAATGCACACTGAGTAGGGGTTTCTGCCCTTTTCCTTGTTTGTATTTACTCACCCTACTAATGTTGGGGTGTCCTTCTCCTATAGGCCAGTACATTAATGATTTCAACTCATCATATACGTCAACTTGTTGCCATGGCACTGTTGTGGTCAGACATTTGTGGATGTGCTATGCAAAAACCGGCATTAGGTCATGGTTCCTGTGGTCATTATGGACAAAATTCCCATTTACCTGTTCCCGAAAACTTAGGGGTGACCCTTAGGCTGTTTATCTGCACCAGAGTTCATAGGTCTCAAGCCTTATGCTAACAGCGGAAGCCCATGTCGTACAGGATACAGGCCTGGTGGTTCCTTGCATTAGTGCTGAATATAATAAAGGCAGAATATAATAAAGGCAGAATATAATAAAGGTGAGGCAATGGATATACTAAAGGCAAGCTAGCCCTACGAGCTACATTGGCTAACAACCAGAGATCATTGGCCAGGAGTGCGAGGTGGAGGAGGAGGACAAGACCCCAGCGTCCAGGGAGGCCATCCCATTCTAGAACGGCTTCACAACTCCTGCCCGCTCCATTATCTGAACTCCTGATTATTCAAATACGATCTGTGTCCCCCTGCTATTCAGATAACGGGGAGTACATTGTAATGATAATGATGGTACTCTGTGAAAATGAAATGGGAATTACAACTTGGGTTAGCCAGATGCTGTCCCTGGAAGGGGTGTTTCCATGATCTCCGCAAGTCTGAAATACCAAAGGTGTTGCCCTGTGTATTTGCCCTGTCCTTTTTGAGACAGGGACTGTGTGTGTGTGTACAGTGCCTCATGCAATGAGGCCCTGATTGCAGCTGGGGCTGCTAAGCGCTACCATCATAAAAACCCTAGTAATAAGGGACAGTTGCAGAGGTCAGTAGGAGCCGTATTGACACTATGATTTTTATAGATCCATAGATTTTAGGGCAGAAGGAACTATTATGATCACCTGGCCTGGTAGTTCCTAGTGCAAGCCCACAACTTTTGCTAAAGCAGATCTTTGAGGCAGATGTCCAGTCTTGATTTAAAGGCGTCAAGCGATGGATTTTCCTACCACTGCTGCTGCCAGTGCAGCTCCACCAGTGTTCTCTGCCTTAGGTAAGATTTACTTCCCTGCCTTAAATAGGATTTACATATGGCGGGAATCCTTTATCTTTCAGTGTGATTTCCTCTCCCCCGCAGTGGAAAAATACTAGTATTCTATGAGGGAATCCAGTACCAGGTGACATGATCACATGACCCTGCAGTGTCAAAGCAGCCATGAGTCAAAAGTTGTTTGTAGCATCCCAGGAAGCTTCTCAGGAAGGTGGGAGATTAGCATCTTCTAAGTCCTATTGTTCTCTCTAACAGCCCACCAGACTGTTTGCATTCTGTCTGGTGGGTGTCCCCAGGTGAAAACACTTTTGTAATTGATATAGTCAATATTCCTAACTTCAGAAACACAAATGATACATGCCTACAAATAGGATAATCACATTCAGTAAATCATAACCTTTCCAATGATATCTCACGTGACCCATCTTGTATAAAATACCTCTTAGTTATGCCATATTCATATCATAAGCGTATCTCTATGAAGAATATGAGGTGTACTGTCACACCACCATCCTTAATTTGCCAGGATCACAGCTAGATAAATCCCAAACATGTTGACCTGTGGTGATGTATTTTAATTTACAGTTCATTACAGTGTATCTCACTAGTGACCAGCCTTGGAGAGGATCACAGCGTGTTACTTACAGCTAATAGAGTGACTCCTTTAGTGCATACGGAATGTGCATGTGTGCTTGTTGCTGAGGGTGCCAGGTTTTATCTCCATGTGGCATGTTTGCATGTGTGTGGCCAGAGTTCATCACCCATGCAAATCAGAGCCTGTATCCTGGGGTGGAATTTGTGCTTGGGCCATCCCTCTGTAACTGGAGGAACCAATAGCCCAGCTCTGCACATTGGACTGTCCAAATTCCTAACCAAATTGTGCCTCGTCTCCAATAACCACATTCCTATCAGTCAGTTGCAAAAGATGTGTTGACAACAACATGGAATGTCCCATTTTGTGTCCCACCTTGGAAAGGTTCTACAATTTAACATGCTGTGTGTTGGGTCCTTCTGAGGTGCGCTGCCCAATGAGACATATTCTAATATTTGGATCATGCAGCATTTTCTCCTCCTGGATCTGCATTAGCTGGAAGGACAGGGCAACAGAAGATGGTTCTAGTGAAGGCACTTTAGTGATTGCAACTGAGCCGAGGTCAACAAGCTGTGAAAAACACAAACTGATAGTCATGTGGCAGCAACAGATTTCACTGGTGCCCTTCCACCTCTCTTAAACCTTTGGAGAGACTAGTCCTAAATGTTTTGCACATGCAACCTCCCAAATTTGCATATGTATTTGCAAGTGCAAATTGGGTAATTAGTCATTTAAACACATCCTAGATTAACTAATTTGCCTAGGCAATTTTTGCATGCACTAATCTCAAGTGTGAAAAATACCTGTGCAAATCTTTGATTGCAGGAAATAACAGGTGTAAGGTTAGCTGTTACTTTACATACTAGAATGAAAGGAAATGTTTTTGCAAATCCAGTTGCTGATTGTGCAAGAGGCCAGATCAATTCCAGAATCTCTCAGGATGGGGCTCATGGTCACCCATTCTTGCAAGAGTAAACCAGAAACCTGAATCTTTACAGCCAACCTCTTGTTTTGCCAAGCATGCATTCCCCACTTAAACTTCCTCCAGAAACCTTCTAGTTTTCTTTGTTATCATTGGTTGCATTTTATTTTTGCCAAATGATAGTGAAATTCCCCTAAAACTTCCAACAGAATCTTGCCAGAAGATGTTGAAATCCTTAGATTTGCCAAAACCGGTTAGAAATGTTTTCCTCCCATCTGGCTACACTTCAAATTCACTTCGCAAAGTTAAAAACTCAAACATTTCACCTCTGATTCTCGTGCTGCTGCATATTCGATTGCACCTCCTTCCTGGATTGCAGGAGAACAGCATCCTGGGAGCAGGACCGGTGCTAGAGTTTTGAGCGCCCTAGGTGGACGGCAATTTCGCCGCCCCGCGCTCTGGTCCCGCGGCTCTGGTGGAGCTACCGCAGTGGTGCTTGCGGGCGGTCCACTGGAGCCGCGCGAGCAGCCGACCGTCCGCAGACACCACTGCAGCAGCTCCACGGGAGCTGCCTGCCGCCCCCTCCGGTGGGGCCCTAACCCAGGGAAACCTGGGGCTGCCGGCTGCCGCGGCGGCGCCCTGACCCAGGGGACACCCTGGGCTGCCGGCTGCCGCCGGCAGCTCAGACTCCCTCTTTGCCTTAGCAGCAGGGCTGCTCAACCATTTAAAAAAAATTTGGGGGCACTTTTTGGCACCCCCAAATCTTGGGACCCTAGGCAACTGCCTAGTTTGCCTAAATGGTTGCACCGGCCCTGCCTGGGAGGAACGATTGGCATTTAAGAGTGCTGAAAGCACCACTGGCATATCTGAATCCTGCTGAGATCTTCACCTTATTGGTATCATGGGGCAATAAGTTCCACAGGTTGTGCTGATAATAGAGGGCTCTTTGGTTTAACCTAGGAAGGTGTAATGGATTGTCAGCATCTAGCACAATGGAGGCCTGGTCTGTGACTGACATAACACAAATCATAATACCACCACCACACAATGGCTGGAAGTTGAAGCTAGACAAATTCAGACCAGAAGTAAAGGGCACATTTTTAACAGTGAGGGTAGTTAACCACTTGAACAACCTCCTAGGTAGATTCTCCATCACTGGTCATTTTAAAATCAAAGAAGGGATGTTTTTCTAAGAAAAATCTGCCCAAATTCAAACAGGAATTATTCTGAGGGCGGGTATAGGGGCTGCGTTATGCAAGAGGTCAGATTAGATGATCTCTGTGCTCCTTTCTGGCCTTGGTATCTATGTCTAATTGTGTGAAAAAGGTATTTACTTTGGTCAGTATTTCAACTTGCCACCGCTCAGTTTCACTGACGATCCCCATGTTCCTGGGAGAGGGTGAACAGAAAGTCCCAATCTACCTTCTCTGTCTCCTGGGTGAAAATTTTGCTCTGAAGGACACTGTGTGTTTTGCATCTTTCCGAGCTTCCTGTTGGGACTTGACCAATCCCAATACAAGTAGGGGCCTGTCACAGGCTGTTCAAGTGTATTCACGAGGCACATGTGTGTGTGGAGGCAGACCTTTGACGGACAGCCAGCGAGTGCCCCTTGCACAGCGTCTTGATACGGTCATCTCTGAGGCAGCCTTGCCTTTCAGTAGATGCTCTCCCACCAGTGGCAAAGGGCCCAGCTCTGGTCTGTCCTCTCCCACAGCTGCTGTGTATTGTGTGAAGGTCCAGGGTGGGTCTGGTGAGCAGGACATTCACAGCTCCACTGTAGGGTAAACAAAAGAAACTTCCTCTCGTAAGCAGCTCATTAGCCACTCACTTTTATGAGTCACCACACCCAGCTCCAGATGGGAATGCCCGCTGGGCTGGCTCTTCTGGCAAACCAGCCGTTCCTTTCTGACTAGCAGTGGCTGGTTCCTCTCACCATCCCACCCTGCTGATCAGGACGAGAGACACTTTCCCCTCTTTAGTGCAGCTCAACTCAACAGACCAAAGGGACTGGGGACCTCCCCCTGCAACCGGCCTGAGCGACCACAGCTCCAAGCAGAGCTAAGTGGAGAAAGCAGAGGAAAGCCGCCGTTTTGAGGGGATACCATTAAATTAACACGGAGCAGGCAGGAGAGAAGGAGGAGATGAAATCTTGGCCTCACTGAAGTCAATGGGAGTTTTCCCACTGACTTCAACATGACAGGATTTCACCCATAGAGGGGGGGTCTCACCCCCAGAAGCCCCTGTTGGGTTCCTGCCCCAGACCCCTCTCCTGCTGTGAGAAAGGCAGCTCATCTTACAGCAGGTGCCACTTCAGGGCTGCTGTCAGATACCTGTCAGGCTCCCAGCTCTCTCTTTATCCAGGCCCCACTCACTCCGTGACAGATGTGACAGACATTAAAAGCCCAGAGTTGTCCTGATTATTGGCATGAAAGAACTAATGCCATGCAAAAAGCTCTGCGTGAGGGGCCATGTGTAGTGGCCAGCAGCAAGGTTAGTTGGTCCTACAAAACCCAGATACTATGCTAGATATTCTTGAGAGCCACCCACTGGCACCTATCCGTTAGTTAACGATTTGTACCAGGTAAGGTTACACTAAAGGCACCACGGGAGCTGGCATTTGCTCCTGCGCCCTTAGCCGGTCCAGGAGCATCCTTCTCCTCTTTTGAACGCCTCTCACACCATCATGAAGAACCAGTCTAACCAAAAGGAACAACTTCTGCATTTATAGCCCCAAAAGCGTTCCCCACTATTGGGCCAGGGCATTGGCTTGTGGCCTGAGATCAGATGGGATCCATATACAGCCAGCCAGCCCTTGCACTGGGCACTCGCGACAGATTGCAGATAGCTGCATGTTTTAATAGAGACAGAGTAGCTTTATCTACGGCAGCAGGGGCTTGAAATCAACCTGGCAGGTCATTCAAGCCCTGGTTTTAATGGGTAACCTTCTCTTTCCCTTACAACATGTGCTCCTTTGTTATGCTGCCGGGAATTGTCGTGTTGCTGTCTGAGATAGCCAGATCTTTATGAGATGCAGCAGAGATTTCTGGCAAAGTGAGACAGAACCCCAGGCTTGAGCAAAGGGATCACGCCATGGTAAAAGCAAGGTCTCCACTCCACCCACCAGGAGCAGGTTGGAGGAAACCCCCTGGGTTCAAACCTCAGTCATTCTTGCTGCACTCGTGACTTTAGAAAGTTGAGCAGATGGCAGGTTTCCCCACTCCTTTAGTTACCAGCAAACCTCCATCCACTATTCCCCCAAGAGTAACATGCAGCCCTTTTGCACACGTTGCCTGCGTCCCCTCTTTGCGGAGGTGACCGCCTGCCAGCCAACTCAGATGTGGGGCGAGGGTGTGATATCTGGTAGTTCCCAACTGAATGGGTTTGCAGGTGCCCCGTATTTGAACTGGCCCTGGTGCACTCCGCTAATTTCTATCTAAGTTATTTATTGGGCCCCTCGTCAAAAGGATCAGAGCAGCTCACAATCATTGTAGCGTCATTGTCCTCACTGTGCCCCTGTGAGGCTGAGCATGGCTATTGTGCCCATTGTACAGAAGGGGAACTGAAGCACAGTGCCTTAGTGACTTGCCTAAGGTGACACAGGAAATATGTGACTGAGTAGTGTACTGAACCCAGGTCTCCGGATAGCATCACTAGGAGCTTCCACTCTGTGACTACGGATTGGGCCTCAAGAGTGCCGTGTAACCGATTGTGATTCCTGGTGAGAGCTGGCCCTCTGTTAAAGGGACAGTACCCTGTGGGACAGGGCTGTAATCTCAGGGTTTTTTCCACGGGTTGTTTCCCTTTATGTCTGGAAAGTGGCATGGACACCTCCCCTGCCATGCCTGTGTTTGTGGACTGCCTGCTCCCATTTGCACTTGATCACCCACCTGTCGCAACTGTTTACATTGGAAAAGTAGCAGGAGGAAACAGGTCGGGGCAGAGTCATGAGCTCAACCATCCATGGACCACCACGAGGTCTGCTGGTCAGCAGAGGTGCCCAGGATGCAGTCTAAGAGCCTCTTGCTTAATGAGAGCTGGATGAGGCTGGGTTTGGCAAAAGACACCTGGAATCTGAACCCTGTGCCAGGCTCAGACCCACATTATCACTGCTGTTCAAAGGTTCCAGGGATTGGAAGCGAGATATGGGAGCCTTTCCCCTCTTTGTCACCGGAGCACGTCCAGCCTTGGATGAAAGTGGCTGACAGCTGTTGCTTTCTGAACAGAGCTGGCATTTTTAGATGCATTTTAAGGAGGACAGGTGCCCACATCACTAATCCCACCCCCCCCAATACACAGTTGACTCTAATTGGCCCGGTTGTTGGTAGAGATGGCAAAGAGTGAATGGCTCTTGGAGAGGGATTTCCCCTCTACATCAAATCTGAGGGTACGTCCAGACTACCCGCTGAATTGGCAGGTAGCGATTGACTTTTTGGGGACCGATATATCGCGTCTCATCTAGACGCAATATATCAATCCCCGAATGCGTTCCCATTGACTCCGGAACTCCACGGGAGTGAGTGGCGGTAGCGGAGTCGACATGGGGAGCCGCGGATGTCGATCCCGCGTGGTGAGGACGGGAGGTAAGTCGGAATAAGATACTTCTACTTCAGCTACGGTATTCCCATAGCTGAAGTTGCGTATCTTACATCGACACTCACCTCCCAGTGTAGACCAGGCCTGAGGCAGGTTGGTAGGTCAGTGCACACTGATGTTGCTACTGTGATGTTCAGGGGGTCAGACTAGATCATCATGATGGCACCGTCTGGCCTTAAATGATGTGTCTACACTGCAATATAAGACCAGAGTTTGAACTCAGGCTCAGGCCTAACCCCCAACAAATTGCCTTAACCCAAGGCTCAGATCCAGAGTCCCAGGACCTTATAGAGGTGGTGTTCTCAAGGACACTGACATATAGGGTGACCAGATAGCAAGTGTGAAAAATCAGGACAGGGGGTGGGGGAGTAACAGGAGCCTATATAAGAAAAAGCCCCAAATATCAGGACTGTCCCTATAACATCGGGGACATCTGGTCACCCTATATGGGACGCACTTTTTGTTGTTGTTGCAGCCTTGTATTGGATGACACAACTCAGTCAGTTTGGCCAGATGTTTTAACGGCAGGTCACATCATCAGCTCAGCGGCTTGTTTCTAAGAGGCTGATACAACACACTGTACTGCACACATTCATTTAAATGGAAACCTCCAGGTAATAATAATTATCATAATTCCTGCAGCCATATTTTCTTTTCAGGCAACAAAAGGTGAGAGAGAAGGTTATCTTTGCTCTAGCACCCTGACCATTTAAAGTGGGAGTATGGATATCTGGAAAATGGGTGTGCAGCAACATCCTTGCAGGGTGGCGATATGGGGCCAAATACTCTGCTGGTGTAAATGGGCCCAGTGCCATTGACTTAACTAGAGGTTTGCCCCCTTAGGCCAGCAATGAAATCTGTCCTATTATCCCTGTTTGTGTAACAATCCCACGTAAAACACCCCAAAGCTGCCGGAAATCACCTTTCACTGCTCTTAAATTAAAAATTCCTGAAGTGAGTGAAGAGTCATTAATTGCAATTTCTTATCTTCAATAATAATAATAAATAATTAGTGGCTTGGATCCTGAAGGACCCCCAAGTGCTTCAGTAACTCAACACTGCAGGCCCAGGAGCCATTGTAACAGATGATGTGACCCTGTAAGATCAGTTGGAATCACAAGTTGAACTTTCTGCAGGGAATTTCTTTTCCTAACAAACCAAAAGATTAAAGGAAGAAAGAAAATAAAAGTTATTATTTTCTGTGACTCCTGCCTGGCTCTTTCCATTGGTTTCACTGGATCTCCAGCCTCGTTCCAAGGAGAAGGGGAGGGGAAGCGGAATGGTAACATTTAAGGCTATTAAGATAAGGCAAAGGCATCCAGCTGCAATTCTGGATGGCTTTCCACAGCTGCTTAGGGTGGTGCTGATACTACCTGGATTTGCTGTTGAGAGTTCCTAAATTAGCTCCCAGCAAAGAGGTTAAGCCTGTAAACTGAATGCTGCTGAATGTCTCTATGTTCTAACTCTTGCTTACTCTGGGAATTGAGGTAAACAATCCCGCTTGCTCAGACTGTGAAAAATACAATTTCCCGTTGAAATGTGTCTGGACTAATTATCTTGATGCTGGCGTTTCCTGGCTCCGAGCCCATGTGATCCTCCACAGGGTGTGATTTCAGGCATATCCCGTTCCCCAGAAAGGGGGTGTGGCTAGAACTTCAGTACACTGGAGGATCTGAATTTCATATCAATAACAGCACGGTGCCCGACTTGTGACATTTCTGGAAGGATTCTTTGGCCTCCGAGAACTTGAGTCTCCTGAGGAAAAGCTGGCTAGAGCCCAACACCAATCAAGTTCATATTGCCTGGGAGGAATCATCTGTGCAGAACTGGGGGCTGACCCACAGGAAGGAAATTATTGTCTTAAGAGGGTGCTGTCTCGGCCAAGACGCAATGCCCAGTGTGATGAATCAACATTACGAGGAGAGAGCTGATCTTTGTCGCATTGGAACTGCTTTACCCCGAGGACTAAGGTAGTTGATTTCAGTGGTGCATTTTGCCTATAAATTCCTTTTAGTCTGAACTTTTTTTTGAAGCACATAGACTAAACATGATCCATGGGTCTTGGAACTGCCTGAGGAGCTATTTCTCTGTGCTGGGAAAACAGGGCCCTTCAGATGGTTTACAGCCAGCTCCACGGTTCGGATGGTTGACTGCGCAAGGCTTTTCCTGCTGGGTTCGGTGATACAAGAGGAGAGGTATGGAGGTCACTTCACCTCTTGCTCTGTGCGCTGAACTCCAATTAACTTTAATGAGAGCTACGCACATGCTCTTGGGTCTCCTAAAGGACAAATTCCCTGTTTGCTTAGAGCAGTGCAAATCTGGAGTTAGTCTACGGAAATGGACAGCACTATTGCTGATCTGCTCCAGTGTAACAGAGCAGAATCAGACCCACAGGCAGAGAAACCTCAGAAGCTTCAGCGTTTAGGATGGATTTAGCCCAGGCTTATAAATACACCTGGAGCCCCTACGATTCCTTGCCTCTCCCCCAGTCTGCACCCTTTCCAGCCCCACCCCCTTCTGCAATAGACTTTTCGCTTCATAGAATCATAGAATATATCACAGAATATCAGGGTTTGAAGGGACCTCAAGAGGTATCTAGTCCAACCCCCTGCTCCAAGCAGGACCAATCCCCAATTAAATCATCCCAGCCACATTCACAGTACATTTGGGTCCATTTCATGGTCATTGGATTTAAAAAATCATAAATGTCAGCTATTTAAATCTGACATTTCATGTTGCTGTAATTGTAGGGATCCTGCCCCAAAAAGAAGGTGTGGGGGGGTTGCAAAATTGTAATGTGGGGTGAGGGCGGGGTGGCAGTTCTCCTACTTTTACTTCGGTGCTGCGGCTGGTGGCAGAATTGCTTTCAGAGCTGTGCAGCTGGAGTGTGGTGAGTGCTGGCCAGGGCCTGGCTCTGAAGGCAGAGCTGCCACCAGCAGCAGCGCAGAGGTAAGGATGGCATGGTATGGTATTGCCACCCTCACTCTGCGCTGCTGCCTGCAGGGCTGGGCTCTCAGTCAGCAGCCGCCATTCTCCGGCCGCCTAGCTCTGAAGGCAGCAGTGCAGAAGTAAGGGTGGCAATACCCCTCCACCCCCCAATAACCTCGTGATCCCCCTGCAACTCCCTTTTGGGCCAGGATCCCCACTTTGAGAAACACTGATCTCCCCCATGAAATCTTAACACCATAGGGTAAAAGCACACAAAAGACCACATTTCACGGTCCGTGAGGGCATTTTTCATGACCATTTCACAGCCTAAAGCATCTCACCCTGAGGACAACTGGCTTGACCTACAGCTTAAACTTCTCCATGCTCAGCTGCACCCCTTTATACCTGCTCAGGTTACCTTGAAGAATTCCTCTCCACCCACGGTATGCGTGCCCTTCAAATGCTGGTAGATATTGACCATAGCTGCCTCAGGCGGGCTCTGCATGCAGGATCTTTTCATCTCTCACGTCCTTTCAGTTCTCAACTCCTTTTCCTGTTTCCACAGGGTCGGCGATGCCCAGCATTCTTTGCCACACCTTCTGGTCCATGGCATGGTTTTGTAGGTCTTGAAGTTCCAGTCTGTTCCTTGTCAAACTTTTCTTCATATGTATATTTACAGCAGTGCTCAGAGGTCTCAGTCACGATCAGGGCCTCACTGCGCTAGATCTGGTACATGTCCTGAAAAGCTTATGATCAAAGGACTAGATTCTCATACTTTTAATCATACTGAATGGCACCTTAATGTATGAAATCAATGGGAACACTTGCGGTGTAAGTGTCAGCTCTTAATATCTCCCCCCTTCGTCCATTAGCTGGCTGAATTCTTATAGGCATCAAGGCAGGAGTGGGTCCTGGAGGATGGATTTGGGGAAGGAGAATGTAATGGGGGTGTGGCCCTAGTGTATAGGTCATTAGGCATGCATACATTGTAGTATTAAATATGCTAAATTAAACCACAGATGGTCCCATGACAATAGCTCTGACTTTGAGGGTCCCTGCCAGAGAAAGTCTTGCAGTCAGCCCCACCTCTACTTCTCCAACACTGACAGTCCTGTGGTTGAGGATTGAGATTCAAGAGGCTTTCCTTCAGTTCTTGGCTCTGCCACAGCCTTCCCAGCATGACTGTAGGCAAGTCACTTAATTTACCTGACCCTCTGTTTCCCCATCTGTAAAATGGGAATAATGGTGCATCCCAGCCTCTTGGTGAGGTTGCTTGGATCAGTTAATGCCTGTGAGATGCTCCTTTGCTGTGTGACAGAGGCCATGGAAATAGCTAGATCCCAAACCATTGAAGGGCTTTGCAGGTTAAACCCAACTATTCAGCTTTCACCTGGAAACTGATAAGATTACATTAATATGAATTGGGAGGCGACCTATACTCTGCATTTCCTTCCTTTTGTCTTTCATAGATGGTTCAGCTCTGACTCCCACACTTTCCAGAGCTCTTTCCAGACACTCATGAAAAATCCATTAAGCGGAAAGTGATGTGACAAACCCAGCTGCACAACTCTCTTTTAAAAGCCCCCTTTTAAACTCAGGAACATTTTAGATGCAATCGATGAGACGAAACTGCAAAAACATTTTTTTAAGCTCCCCCATCCCTTCCTGTGGCCATTAACCCTTTCTAGCTTGGAAAAAAACTTCCCAAACCCCATCGGAAAAGGAGGATATTAAAAAACCAATCCCAATATGCAGGGGTGTGTGAGTGGGGAGGAAGGGGACTGAACCAACCAGGCACCTGCATGGGAACAGTGCAGGATTCCTCCCTAGCGCTTTCTTCTATGCTAAGAGGATCATCTGGCTGCAGAATACATCTTCCTTTTTAACTTGTCCCTCTATTGGGGATGCTATCCCAGCTCAGAGCCATGCGTAACGCTCCAACTCAGCCGTCTCCTGATCCCGTTCAGTGGATGGTGTCCAGACTCTGTGAGACCACTGGTGATACAAGCTAACAGCATTACTCCTTTATTTCAGCCTTGGTGTAGAATCATAGAATATCAGGGTTGGAAGGGACCTCAGGAGGTACCCAGTCCAAGCCCCTGCTCAAAGCAGGACCAATCCCCAATTAAATCATCTCAGCCAGGGCTTTGTCAAGCCTGACCTTAAAAACCTCTAAGGAAGGAGATTCCACCACCTCCCTAGGGAACCCATTCCAGTGCTTCACCACCCTCCTAGTGAAAAAGTGTTTCCTAATATCCAACCTAAACCTCCCCCACTGCAACTTAAGACCATTGCTCCTTGTTCTGTCATCTGCCACCACTGAGAACACCCTAGATCTGGTGTAGAAGGCTGCAGGATCAATCCCTGCTGACCACCTGTGGCTAGGTTCCTACTGTTCCTGCGTTTATTCTGGGGACATTGGTGCCTGTCAGAGAGGGTATGTGCTGTTCTTTGGGACATCAGCAAAAGGTGCTACAGAGCATGTAACTCTGGTTCCATGACCCAGCCCTCACTTATACCAGTGTGATGACTCAGGGACCCGCTAATTAGCCAGCATCCTCTATTTCCCCACCCAGAGCGACTCTGAAGTAATCTGAGCAGGGTGTGTCATGGGGTGAACCAGGTTCAAAGATTCTATCATACTATCCTAGTTAACATCACACCTCAGAGACTTTCCAGTGATTTCAATCGTAGACGAGTGCTGAGCTCCCCCTGGAGCAAATCTGGCTCAATCTGCTGTTGACAGAGGCCTAATGTCTCAGGATGAGAGTAAGCTGTCTGGGCCTACCCAAAGCCCACTGAAGGCAGTGGAAAGACTCACACTTTTTGTGGGATTTGGATCAGACCCTCTGTCCACAGAAGCCTTGTCTTCTGCTCCAGTTCTCAGCCGGGCAGGAGGATGCACGTGTGTTTCAGCCAGAGACAGAAATTGAATCTACTTCTCTTTCATTCCAGCTCAGGTAACTCCATTCTGTTCTACCTTCCTACATGCCCTCCTGAAGTTTCAGTTGACTGTGAGATCCTGATTTACTTTCAGCTCAAATCCTGGTGTGTGTGTGTTGCTGTTAGCTGTTAAACAGCTGTCATGTTTCACTCCACAGTTGGCTGCCTTTCAGTTGCGAGTCAAGCTTGTGTGTGTGAGTGCATGTGTATATAGTGTGTGCGTATGCCCATATACATCCATAGGATAAAAGATATTATATATCCCATATAAAAATATTATGATATTCAGTATTCTATAGTAGTGTAATTTTGTATTGTACTGTATTTTATTTAAAAGGGATAAACATCTCTTCTTCTTGGGCAAAATTCACAGTACTTGGTGGTAGTCAATATTTAAATCAATTTTTCCTTGAAGTCAGTAGGAGATTAGATTGATTAAAGGCAGCAACATCTGACACAGTGTTTCCTATCATACGCATGCCTCTCGTTGGTAACACACACTTATTTGTTTATCCGACGCATGGTTGTGACAGCCACCAGCTTGGCCAGGACCAGGAATTGAATGGGACCTGTTGAGGGAGATGCATGAGTCACTAGAACTTGAGCTAAAGAACCCGCCTCCATAATGGGACTGGAAAAGATTCTTATCCTCTGTGAAGAGGAAACAGATGAGGACACATGGCACTCACCGACCAGTGGGTTACACCTAGAACATCAAAGATCAGAGCCCATGGTGCCAGGTGCTGTTCAGACACAGAGTGAGAGGCAGTCCTTGCCACAAAGAGTTTGCAATCTAAATAGAGAAGACACAGAATGAGAGGAGAAACAAGGGGGAAGTAACTTACCAAAGGCCAAAAAGCAGGTCTGTGGCAGAGTCACAGTACATTTTCTAAGGTGATTAGCGTATGATTCGGAATGGGGAAAGCACTTTCCATTGGTTAAAGAAGAGGGAATCAAATGGTCTGGATTCGAGTTCCTGCTCTCTCATTAGCTCACGAGAGACCCGCGAAGTTACTTCACCTTCCCCCTTGCCTCAAATTGTCCAACTGGTGTAGAAGGGGAAATGGCCAAAGCACCAAACAGATTTAGGAGGCCAAGTCCCCTTGGTTTTAATGCAGACAACAACAGACCTACCAGGGTGTTATGAGGCTTAATCAGTTAGGGTTTTATTTACCTTACTACAGAGGACTAAAGCAGGCCACCGGGGTGATTCTCAACTTTCATGATTATAAAGTGCTTTGGGATCCACCGATGGCAAGTGCCACTGAAGGAATATTATCATTATTTCATCAACCAGTTTTTCCTTTTGGGTTTTATCCCACTGCTGCGAGTACAAAACCAGTCTGCTTGGGGTTTTTTTTTTCCACCAGCCTGGGAACATTCTCAATGTGATTTAAAAAAAAAAATAGAATTGAAAGGAAAGATGCTTTATTAGTGTCTGAATTTCAGATCTGACTTTTTGACCGAGATGTTCAAAACCCGGTGCCTATAATGAGGCTCCCAAATCCAGATCCTAAATACATTAGGGGTGCTGCCTCTTTGAAAACAAGGCCAACTTATTTAGGTGCCTCCATATGGATTTAGGAGTCTAATGTCTTGCCATCTGTCTTAAAACCCCCTGCAAACTGTAGGGGATTTAGGCTTGAGTAGGAGATATCATTTTAAAAGTGCTTTCGCTTTCATAGCCAGTTTGTGAAGAATATTTAAAAGTTTTGGTTTTGCTACCCAGAAGATTCGGCATGAATTTTATTTCATAGGTAAAGATACAGTTGATCCAGGCTCTGCTTTAAATGATTATTTATTTTTAATAAAGTCCATTCACTCCCTGGCCTCCTGGTTTGGCAGCTGCTGCCCTGCACTTTCAACTGGAACATCTGAGTTTGGGAACAAACTCAAGTTCCCAGGACCCAGGCTGGCAGAGGCTAAGTACATTGTGGAAACGCGGCATTTGAGTCCCCAAAAGAGGACAAATGCTGGCATAGCTCTTGGGTACGGGGAGATTCATGGGGGTCTCGTTAGTGTAGGCTGCCTGAAGAGTCATTTGTCTGCCCTCCTAGCTGGAGGGTGGCATGAGAGGATTGTGCCATGGTGGGAAATGAGGGCATGGAATCGGGTTTTATTGCAGGTAGTGGAGACCAGGCAGAGGTGCTAGGCATTTCTGCCAGACTATTGGAGAGAAAGAAAGCACTTAAAAGAGGGAAAGCAATTAGGGATACAAATAACTGAATTTTGCCTTTCGGTGTAACTCTTTCACTGCAGTTTGAATTGGAAATGCCCACTGGGCTGCAGATCCTGTTCTCCATCTGTGTGGTTGGGTGGAAGGGGTGTGTATGGATGGGTGTGGGGGAATGTACCAGGTTACATTCTGTGCTGCCATGACAATTTAAAGACAATTTCCCCCATCCTGATCTCCTGGGGATCAGCCAGTGATGCTGATTCTGTGAGTGATGCCATGAGGAACTGGCCTGAGAAGCACAAACGCATTACACTAGGAGACCAGGCAGTCATCAGATGGAATGCCCTGGGGTCACCTCAAGCATGGGATGGATGCCAGCCGATGGCAGGCTTCGCAAGACACTCAGGTTTGTAGTGTCTGACTTTTCAGTAGAATATGAAATTTCAGCCTGATTCATCTCATAATTGAATCCTGGGTCCAACCACGTGATGCTTAATGAAAAGAGAGGCTCTATCACTTCTTTTAGGACATCCAGCTAACTGAGTTAATTATCAAGCACAGCCCTGCATGTGGAGAGGCAGGAAAAGCAGACACTGTTTTTCAACACTGGCTTGATGTTTTCCTATCCCCCTTTGGGAGAGCCATGGGAAAAGAAATTTGTGGAGACTGGTCTGGATCTCTGGGTGCCGTTTTCCACGCTTAGGTTTCAGCGACAGTGGAAATCTCTGGCACGGATCTTTTAAAGTTAATATAAAACCCATCAATTGTACTCAGTGAAACCCACATGTCCTCCTTTCCGGTGCTAAGTTGGTTTCCTCCCTGGCCATCAGAAATCTCAAACCCAATGTGCTGCGGCATTCCTTCGGAACAGCCAGTCCTAAGCAAGTGTTTGCAGCTTCAGTGTGGCAGCTCCAGGCTCACTCACGCTCTGTATTGTATAATGGACAAACAGAGCCTTTAAAAGGGGGAGAGGAAAGGAACCAAAGTCCCAGCACCCGTGCCCTTTGGTGCCAGCCCTTAAGAGCAAAGTCCAGCTGAATCCAGATACTTCCCTCCCCATCGCCCTGTTTTTGTATTCAGAACCCACAATTACAGCCTCTGACCTCAGGCCACTCTTGAGAAGCCAAACCAGAGGGGAAGTCTTGCCTGAAACTCAGTACCGTTGAGGTTGGTGGCTTGGTTCCTAATAGGAATGCCTCAAAACGTTTTGGCTCGGCAGTGGCGAGTCCTGGAGTGTGGAGCTTGATTTCTGCGGGGCGTGCATGAAGCACATACTTTGATATATAGGGCCAGCTCTTAGCTCTCAGCTCAAGGCGGTGGACCTGATCCTTTGCTGGTGATTTCAGTCGAGTTCCAGAAGGAAGGATTTAGCCTCGTGCTTTTAGCGCTAGCGCTTTGCATGAAACCATCTGCTTAGCCCCAGTAATAAGAGGCTGGTCTTTCATAGCTGAAGCCCACGTTCAGGGCTTGCATAGAGGAGAAGCTGCTTGTTCTGGCTGCATTCGTCTGTGCCTCTCACAGCCCGATTCTCCTCCTGCTCGCACCAGGGTGTAAATCAAAGGTAACCGCTTTGAAGGCTCCCAGCTGGCAGCGCTATTGAGCTGAGTGGTGTTACCTATGCCCATTTATACTGGTTGAGGAGCTGGTCCAGTGGTGTTACATCGGAGGAAAACCTGAATGCTTGAGAGGAGAATCAGGCCTTGGGATGAGATCTCCTAGTGGCATAAAGGGGAACTCCTCCACTGAAACAGGCAGAGTCACAGCTGCCTAAGCAGGTGGGTTCACCCTTTTCTACACAGGCTGGGCTTTTAATCAGACCAGGTGTCCTGGGTCATGCAATTCACTGGACTAGAGTCACCTACCATCTGTAGTAACAATGGGCCAAGCCCTGAGGTCAGTCCTCCGTTCAAACTCCCGTCAAAATCATTGTTCTGGGAATACAGTGGGTGTTTTACTTGAGAGAGGATTCTCAGTTACTCTGGCGTCCATCCTAGCAACAATGTCCAAGTCAATGGGCCAAAGGCTTGGGATTTTACTCCAGGCAAACTCTATATGACATTAATGAAAGTTTGGGCTTAGCTCCGGCTTTGCACTTACTGTGTGCTTAAAGTGCTAGAGCTCAGTGTTTGGCCCAATGTATAAATCACCCTGATGGTTTCAGAAGTTACTCTCATTCCCTTCCGCAGCACAGAGAGACTCTGCGGGGAGCCGGTGCACAGATATCAGAAACAAGCCAGTTTATAGGCTGCTTTAAAATGAGCTTCGAGAGTCCAAAGAAGAGTTTTACCCTAAACGCACTGAACCAGCTCACTGTCTGATGTAAATCAGCCCCACTCCATTGACGGTCTAATGATTTACACCGGCTGAGGATCTGGCTCTCAATATTAATTCCCACCTAGCTTCAGGATGCTCCACGTTGAGAGATGAGTATGTCTGAGAGTCTGGTTGGGTCACTGTAAAGTCAGAGTCCATCTGCCAAATTCAGATCTGGATCTGGTGTGCTGGAGCTCTGGTTTTATTATCTCTCCTCAAAGGAGGAGAGATAATATTACTTAGCTCTTCGTATAGCACCCTTCACCAGCAGATCTTAAAGAGCTTCACAGCCTTCAGTGCATTTATCCTCCCAACACCCCTGTGAAACAGGGCCAGGCTATTATCCCCATTGTACAGATGGGGAACTGAAGCACATACAGTCTAAGTGACTTGTCCAAGGTCATGCAAGAAGTCATTGGCAGAGCAGGAAATTGAATTGCTGTCTCCCAAGTTGCTGGCTAGTGTTTTAACCATTGGAGCATCCTTCCTATCCCAGGTCACTGCTCTAGTCCCACCATACACCCTGCTAAAGAGAGGGGGAGCTTTCCAGAGCCCTGGATATATTATGGCTGACAGCAGCTTCCTCCCAACATGGCTGTAGTTGCGGATTGCTAAAGCCATAATAACCTCCAGGAGAGTGGTGCGTTCGTACTTTGGGAGACTTGCCCATCAGTCAAGTGCGGTTTCCAAAGGGTTAAAGCTAGAGAGGAAACGGGCATCCTTAACGGTGGCATTTCTTGGCTTTTGAGCAATGCACCGTACTATTATTTTAAGACTGCTAAATGACACTGGAATTAAGAATATTAAGGCTGTAAAGGCCAGTGCTCAACAGCAGAATGCTTTCCAAAGTTTTCCATGAAGTCTTAGTAGTTTGGTAGAATCTGTTTGCTCTACACCAGTCAATAATGATTAGTCATTCACGCTGAAACAAGGATGTTTTTCAGAACCTGTATCCATGAATTGCATGCTAGTGTTACTTGCTGGTTTGTGTGTAGGATTCATCCATTGTCTTCACCTGAGTTGTGACAGAGGGATTGGTGAAGGTGTTTCTGTGCATGCTCATTTGCATTTTTGGCAGATTTGCTCTGACTGTATCCCCTTTGGGCCTCCCACCGATGCTCCAGCAAATGACTTCAGGCTTGATCCTCCCACACTCAATTCCACGAGAGTTTTGCCAAGAAACACAGCATTCTAAGTGAATTGTAGAAAACACTTATCAAGAGCACATTTTGAATTCATAATCATAAGTCTTCCCTTCGGAAACCTGTTTCTCAGATTTAGAGCTCATCCAATCAGGGAAACAGCAGCTAACCATGTGACCTAGGTATCCAATCAAAACAGGTCTAATTTCAAACATTGAATTCTTACAGCAAGCAGTCCATGAACAAGGTCCAGAAAAACAACTAGTCCTTGAAGTTACTTGGCAAATGATTTTGAATGACCCACACTTCTAAGAAATGTTGAAAACAGAAAGAGAAACACAATTCATCCAAGAAATGAGCTGTTCTGGATTATTTACCCAGAAAGAAATTTGCAGCATGATGGCTTGGACAGCAATGCCTGTTGTTGAACCAATAAGTTATGAGTTCAAATCCTGCTTGGACTTTGGGGTTCTAAGCTTATTCTGCAATATAGCGCTAGGAGCACTGCACCACGGGAGGTGTTGTTTTTTGGGATGAGCCATAAAACATTAACTCCTTGATGCCCTCAGTCTCTCCGGTGACTCTTTTGGGGGGATATAAAGATCCCATATCACTTTTCATCACAGCAAGAGACCAACCCAGAGACCTGAGTAGCACGACCTCTCAGTAACCACAGCAGCCAAGACTGGATTAGAGCGTGCAAAAGAGTACTGGCAAAAGCCACTTCAAATCAGGCTTATAGAAGGTTTAGGGTGGAAGTACTATATATCTGAGTAGAGTGTCTTGCCTCCATTTCAAGCTGGCAACCTCTTATTTGAAGTGAAAACTTTTCATGACCCCCCCTTACCTTTGCTATAAAAGTAAGAGCAAAAAATGCATCACAGATAACAATGATCAGCCCATATAATAGACCAATACTACCTATGCTACATTTGACCTCACTGACTCTGAAGGTTTTGGCCAATCCAATGTTAATCTGAAAATTTTATTTTCTTTGCTTTAGAACAGTACAATAATAACATTTTCAATGTCGCCTGATTGTTTTTCATGACTTCCCTAGGAACTGTGATTGAGAAACATGGTTCTAGTGGATGAAAGTTTCTTCTAGCTTACTACAATGGAAGTACCGGATGATGAGCTGTTTGGTTGGAGAGAACCAAGACAACAAGAATCATTAGTACAGGATTCTTCCGCCACATTCCTTTTCAACCCGCTTCTGTGCAGGATGCTACACTAGAAATGAGCTCATGTGCAAAGTTCTGATCTGGATTTCCAAGACTCTAAAGGATGAATCTGTTCACACCCAGCTTTCTCTTTTGGCTCATTTTAAAGAGAGGGGCAACTTGTGGCATCTGGATCTGGATTCAGATTTCAAACACCTGCCAGGTTTGGGGAGTCTTGTTTCAGGCCCATCTCCAGAATCCAGTGTTCATAGGCAACCTTAGCCCTTGGCATGCTTACATGGTGTCAATGCAATGTTCTTTCCCAGCTGCTTTTTGTAAGCTGCAGGGTTTGGGGTGTAGTCTAGCAGCCGTAATATTGAGTTAATGAAGTTTTTTACATTAGAGATACAAGAGACATTTGCCTCTCCATGGAATGTTTTTCACGCTTTTCCATGAGGCCTTGAAGCCAAAGTATTTCAATTGCTGAGTAAATCTTTATTCCTTTTCATGCCCAGTTTAGTTTATTCCATCAGCACTGGCTCTCTGGGCACATAAATCTTCCCACTGTACAGGACAAACTGCCGGCGTAGACAGCCAGCATCAATTTGTAATTTCTAACTATCGAGCTGGCGCTGGAAGTGGCAGCCAGCCAGGAACTAGAAGCACTTCATCTTTTCCTCAAGTTTCATATAATAAAGTGAAATAATTGGGGTAATCAATTCAGAAAGAAAGCTGCACCTGTTTTGCTCACAGCAGGGTTCAGAAGGTGGATCCTGCCAATTAGAGGCTGTGAAATCCTGCTTGCTTAGAAACATTGATTCAGACTGGCCATGGGAGAACTTCAGAAGTTCAGGGTGGTATTAGACACTTAGGAGTTCAGATGTTTCTCCAGATGCACCCACAACCACTTATCTCTGGAGACCCACAGGGGACCAAGGACTGAGGTGAGATTTCTAGCACTACCAGTTCCTGGCTGGGAGAAAGATCTCATGAGACAAGCCTCTTTCATTGCCTCTTTGTTTCTGGCCATGAGAATTTAGGTGGTACAGGCAAAGAGAAAATATACATTTAATAGAACTCTTTCTAATGCCAAACCCCCTTTTTCTAGCCCCTCAAATAGTCGGGTTTCTGGGTGGTTCTTATTTCATCTTCACCCTTTCAGGCTTCCCTATGAGAAAACACACGGGTCGGAGCCATCCTGCTGTGGCAACTGATAGGAAGGGATGGGGGTCAAATGATGTTCTGCAGTCAGAGATCCACAGAATGCAATACTTTGAGCACCAAGCTCAACAGGGACTGAGACTCTGGGAGGGGCCAGGGGCTCAAAGGAGGGGCCTGGCCTTACACAGTGACCTGTCGACCAAAAACAGCTGGAGAAACCTTGGAATAGATGACTTGAGCCTCTAACTTCTATGGGCAAATACCTGCCCTGTGCCATGTGGATTTGCTAGTGAAGGAAGAGAAGAAAAACAGCCTTTGACCTTCCCACGGAGCACCCATGAGGCACCAGGGTAGAAGACTCATCTAATGATTAAGAAAGCACCAGGATAGGACCTGGAAACTGTCCATCAGAACTCTGGCAACTAGAGCAGATGGTCAGATCCTCAGCCAGCTACCCCTAGACTGACACATGGAGCACAGCTAGCGTGGGCAGTCATTGCTGCTTTCTCGAGCCCCTTGTGTGTACGTCCATTAGGATAGACTGGGCCAACACTGCATGGCAAATCTGTGACAGAGCCAGGAACCAAACCTGGGTCTCCTGGATCCCTTTCCAGTGCCCGAAATAAGAAAAACATCCTTTCTCGTCTTGCAATTCTCCTGCCTTATTGACCATCCAACCCATGCACGAAATGAGGCCAGAGACCTGTAGAACAAATAGCATGTAATCCTGTAAATAAAGACTATATTATAACACACACATATCTGGGGGCTGAATTAAGATTGCAGGGGCATTTTAATATTGGTATTTGGTAACTTTTTAGTACTTGACTTTGCAGCCTTTATGTTCTTAAAGTTTTTGGTAATTTCCTAGGCTGTTTAAAAACCAACTGAGAAAAACAGAACTTAACTTTAGGTGCGACGCTAATCAATCAATCACCCTCATAATGAAAACAGCTGCTGAAATTACTAGACTCAGCTAATATTGCTAATTAGTCCCAAAGACTAATTTGACCAGCTCTTCTCAGCATCTCTTGGGATATGGTCCTTTCAGAGTAACTGGTGTGAAAAACGCTGTCTGCCAGAGAGATACTACCATTTTATGGGTTACTGTAGGTGAGCCCCAGGTCACATCACAAGCTAGTTTTTACCCTACTTTATGCAGCATCCATCTCAAAAATGCAACGCCACGGTTTATGTTCAAGCAAATATATCTAGCCTGAAAAAGCTCTTCCAAAAAACCAGTTTTTATAGTGACTGGAGAACCATAAATGCTGAGATAGGCCCAAATGAAAGACCTGGATCGGAACACCTCCAAACTTTCGGGTCCAGATCCTGCCCGGTGTCTCTATAATGGACCAAACCAAAACCTTGAAACTCTGGGGAAGTTCAGATCTGGATTCACATTCTCACTTTCTGGCTCAGCCCCATCTGTACTTAAAATTTAGGTTCATGCGTATGTTTAAAATGTTTACATAACACTGTATAGTGATTCTGGTCGCAGCTAGCATGCGGCTATGAGAAAAAATGCTAAATAATGAGGACAGTGGGCAGGCAACCAATTTGTTTCTAAAACTTCAGAAAAATTAGAGGCAAGAAAATAAGCATCTTCTTTGTCACATGATGTCAAGCAAAACATTTTCAATCTGATAAACTGTAGTCTGAGCTCCTGTGTAATACATCAGATGTCTCTGAATTAATTTCTGTTTGAATTAGCACATATCTTTTACAAGGACATCCCATCTTGATTTAAAAGTTGCCTGTGATGGAGAATCCACCATAACCCTGGGGAAATTGTTCCAATGGTTAATTACCCTCCCTGTTGAAAAGTTGTGCCTTATTTCTCATCTGAATTGGTCTTGTTTCAACTTCCAGCCTCTGATAGTATGTGATTCACTACAACGCAACCAGAATAATAACTGAGGATTCCCAGAAGAATGGACAGTTAAAACAAATTTCAACAGTGCCTCAGTTTCCCCATCTGCATAATGAGACTACTATTGCCGACCAGTCTTTAAAGAGCTCATGCATCTATGGTTAAAAGCACTATGGAAGTGCTGGGGATTACTATTATGCACCACTGCCTTTTAAACTGTGTGTGTGTTTGTGTGTGTGTGTGTGTGTGTGTGTGTGTTTGTGTGGTGGGTGTGGGGGGTTACGGATCGATCTCATACAGGGCAGCCTGCCTCCTGCAAGGTGATTACAGAGCAGGTGACCTTGGGTTCTCAGTGCATCTCTACACTACCAAGCTCTTGACAAAGGCCACGAGAGTTTATCTCGGTGGTAGCAGATATTAATCATTGTCTCCCAGTGGTGAAGTCTGTTAAGAAATGCTTAGGAAGGATGTTTACAGTGACTGAGGTGGGGACGTACTGGAGGAAGTGTTTGCTTTGACAACCAGTGGTTTCCAAAACCTCTTTGCAACAGAATTCTTGCTTTGACTAAGCAGAAAGTCTCGGCGGAACAGGGGTTGACGTGAAAGATTATTCTTCTCAGACTCTCTTCTCTTTCTTCCTCTCCTCCTCCCTTTCACTGCCTCTGCTTCTGTCAGCAGCCAGTGTATACACACACACATGCATACACATACGCTAGTTGCAGTCATGTGGTCAGGTGGGACCAATGAACAGCATAGAGGTCATGGGAACGGGATCTTGCTCCTGGGAGATAAATGGGATTGTCATATTTTGGGCAGCAGTTGGCAAACTGGTGCTGGATAATGCTGCTAACTAGATGTAAGTAGACCAATGCTCTGGAAGAAGTCCCACCAGGTTTCCAAATTTAGCTAGCAGACATCTCAAACCTCTGGCTGTTGCATTTTTTGCAGGCAGTAAAGACCCTGGGCTCCACTCGATGGGAAGTTTTATCTGTTCTGTGCTGCATAGGTGCTAATGGGAACTTGTTCAGGTCAGGCAGGCCTCTTTGCAAAGTCCATCTCAATCTTTAGGTTCTGTGTACAATTCAGATTTTTTTTTTGCCAAAGAAACTCTTCAATGCATTTTCTTCCGAGATGAAAAATTATTGCCAGTAACTTGCCACTCTGCAAACCTAGGGGAACAAACCAGCGCATGCTGCCCATTTCTCAGCAACTGTGTTGTCACACACTCATGTGTTAAGCCCATTGCCCATGAGCAGCCATACAGTAACACACCAGCATGTGTGGCCAAGAGCCCTTGTATGACCATAAAACATTAAAAAAACCCAAACAGTGGCTACTATATTATTTTCTCTTCTGTTTGGCAGTTTCTTGCTAGCACGTGACGTTGAGTGAAAGGGATTCCAGCCCCATCCCCCTTCATTTTTGCATGTTGCAAATAACCTTATCCCCAACATTTTTGCAGAAAAGTTCAACGACAGGGACACAAAGCTGTCGCCGAATGACAAGGCGCCAGTTTTGGTGTGGTATTTGGTGAAGCAATGTTTGCCATGTTTGCTCAGCCCGGACAATAACGGTGCGTAGCACTGCTTGCGAGCCACCCTATACAAACAAACTGGTATGTTCATGCCCAATGGAGGGCAGTTCGCACTTGGTCTGGGAACAACTTTCAGTTGCTGGCTTCCAGTGGGTTGTTTTGAAAAAGCACAAAGGAGACAAGAGGCAAATTCTCTCATTCACTATGGACACTTTGTGCCACAAAGTGCTGCCCATTCCTCCCCTCAGTGACAGGGCTGCCCAGAGGATTCATGGGGCCTGAGGCAAAACAATTTTGGGGGCCCCTTCCATAAAAAAGTTGCAATATTATAGAATACTATATTCTCATGGGGGCCCCTGTGGGGCCCGGGGCCTGGGGCAAATTGCCCCACTTGCCCCCCCCCCCCTTGGCGGCCCTGCTCAGTGAAGGAGGAGGAAGGAGCATGCTGGGGGTGAGGTGGGGATGGGCTAGGGATGTAGCAAAGTTATAAGCAGACAAGAACAGGAACTTATAATGGAAAGTGTTAGGCAGCCTTAATGTCCCTGCCAGTTCTACCTCTAATTATTTGTGTGGCTTAGAAGCTGATCCTGAAGCAGATTGTAGTTTGGATTTAATGACACAGGCTCAGTGGTTGCAGGGAAAATGTCTTCAAGACACTGCAGCTATGTTATTTTTGTCCTTACAAAGAATACCAGCATCTGGACTTCAGGGGAAAAAAATGCAGTCATTAATGAAGGGAATTTGTAATATCAAGAACAATTAACCAAAGGGGCAACAGTCAATGGCTTGAAAGTTTCCACCGCTCAATCATATGGAGGTTTTTCTAACACAAACCAGTGACAAATTGCTGATGAGAGGCAAGTCAGCGGAATGGCTCTGTTTCAACATCAGGAGTTAATAGTCCCTCCATAAACATACACTTTGGTTGTATTTATTTAAGATATTTCACTGAGAAAAATTCTCGAGTCAAAAAAGCAGGTTTCCAGCGTTAGTCAGAGACGCTGCTGAATAAACAATGCATTTTTGGAGGGGAAATATGTCACAAAGAAAGTGTCAGGTTTGTAAAGTGAAAGGATGGAGCCTGGTAACTTTTCTCTTTGCTGTATGCAGCCCGTCTACAAACCTCTAAGGCAAAGCAGCTACCAATGCTTGCTGTGAAATCAGAGAGTCCTGCAACAAATCCCAAGGGAAGGATTGGACTCATCTGAGTGAAATCCATCCTCACGCAGAGGGCTGTGAAACACTGCAAGCCCAGCAAGACTTTGTGTTGGCTTTTCTGGCCCACCTCCCCGCCCCCGCACCCCCATTTCATTATGTACTTGTTTTCCCACAAAGTGTCAGATGTCAGAGGCAGGATCCCTGCCCTTTGGCTTTGGGTCAGAGTCTGGATGCACCAATATAGCTTGTATTGGGAATGGCAACTATGAGTAGAAATATATGCAAGCCCTTTTTCTAACCAGTTCAGCCCTGTTTTCTGTTTACAAATGACTGGTGATCAGATTTTTAGGAATTTGTTTGTTCATCTTTTTTTCTTTTGGCTATCGAGTTAGAAGAACAATACGTCAGTCTCTGCATTGCTCAGAAAGTATTTGCCAAATTGATTGCTCCTAATTTTCATCATTTGCAAGTTGCTATTCCCCTCGGTATTGATTCTGGGCCCAAGATACATGAAAGAGATTTTCTTTATCCTACCTCTCCAAAACAGAACCTGCCTTCTGCAGCCCAGCCCCTAGACTTCTCCACATTTCTTTATTCAAGTTTTGAATTGATGAGGACAAATTTGTGAAAGGTTTCTTTCTTTCGTTCTTTCTTTCTTTCAGCTTGTTCCTTGTGGTCAGATAACCACATTTTTGCAGGAGAAAAAGAAGAGTGTGTGAGATTGGGAGGTGGGAATGAATTGTTTGGACACTTGGCTTTCCAGTGTACAAACCTATGATGCCATTAGCAATTCTTCTTAGGCCACCCGGGCAGAGCTGTTGAAATGGGCCTGGCTTTCTGTTCTTCCTTTTGACATTCTGAGGGCTGATTAACCAACCCATTAGATCGAGGCAGCACCAACTTTCACTGCTCTGCCAATTCATTTTTGACTCACCAACATGGCAAAGAGAATAGGAACAATATTGGAAATGCGGCCTGGATATTTACTGGCCATTATTTTGTTAAAAATGTAATTGTACCGAAACCATATGCTCTAGGATCCCCACACCAAGTGCCTGCAATTGTTCCTCCAAAGTTAGGGTTGTTACAGTATAATTTTAAAGGGGGAAGAAAGTGCATTTAAGAGATTAGGAATACTGATATATAGTAGTATTATGGTAGCACCTTGCAGTGTTTCTCAAATGCGGCCACTGGTGGCTTTTCTTGCATCCATGGTAGACTCCTGGGTGGTGACAGGGTGGAGGGGGATGCAAAGCAGGGTGGAGGGAGAGGCCAAGACTATAACAGGATTCAAAAAAGAACTAGACAAGTTCTTGGAGGACAGGTCCATCAATGGCTAATAGGTGGGATAGGCAGGGATGGTTTCCCTAGCCTCTGTTTGCCAGAAGCTGGGAATAAGCGACAGGGGATGGATCACTTGATGATTGTTCTGTTCATTCCCTCTGGGGCACCTGGCATTGGTCGCTGTCATTGACAGGATACTGGACTAGTTGGACCTTTAGTCTGATCCAGTCTGGCCGTTCTTATATGATGTTCTACCTGTTGCTCCTGGATATGCCACTTTGGTGTTGGTGGCTGAGGCCTCCAGCAGGGGTTGGAGCCTTGCACCAGCTCGGGACACAGATGGGGCACAATGCTGGTTGAGCAAGGTGAGTTCCCCCAACTTTCCTGGGCAGTGGGGCTTGAGCTTTGGGCTTTAGCTCTGGGGTGCTCGGGTGGTGGGTTCCAGCAGCAGGAAACATACAAATATCACTTTTCACAGCAGCAGACTGAATAGCTAGCAAGTCTTTAAAAAAGCAAAAGAAACACCAACAAAAAAGACAAAACCCACGCAAAGCACCTTATCTGTCTTTCTATTATGTTTAGCTCCAGTAAAGAATAGAGGCAACTGTACATTATTTTTATTATCGAGTCTGCAAAAAACCCAAACAACCCCACATAAATAAATTGCAATGATTTGGACATGCATCTGTGCCTATTTATTTGTTTTCCCTAAAGTTAATTAAGTATTTTAGGAAAAATTGTCAGAACAGCCACCAGCAAGAGTTGGTGGCCGCACTCTAAGGCCACCAAAACACTGTCTGTGAGACCCCCACTAAGCTGAGATTATTCCCATCTGCTCTGAGTCACACACAAGCAGAGCAGGATAGAGGCCCTGCCTCAGAGAGTTTACAGTCTGAATAGTCAAAAGGTGGGATTTTTCCTTCAGTGTCACACAGGTAGTCTTTAGTAGAGCTGGGAATGGAACCTACTAAAGAATTCCAGACTAAAGCCTTCACTACAATACCATCTTACCCTACAATTGTTTATAGAAGCTGGGAACTGGATTATTAGGACAGAGACTTGAAATCTCTGCTAAAAGCAAGCCCACTGTGTGCTCAATTCATTCCAGTGGAGGCCGAGAGCTTGTCATGAACAAGAGAGGATAACACAGTGGAAGGAATTCTGGAACGGTTTGGAAACAAACGCTCACAGGAGGCTGATGAAGTAGATAGATGGAGTGTCAAAAAATGCTACCCAGGAGACTGACAAGGATACCGGAGGGGCTGGAAAACAAGAGAGCCTGCCCGATTACGTAACTAACGGGGTGAGAGGTACATGGTCCAAGGACACTGCAGAGGCTGCCAAGGTCAGAGAGACCTAGAACATTAACAGCGGAGGAAGATCCCTTTGAAAGTTTTGAAAGAGAGCAGAGAGGCAGGGAAGGGGGATGCATCACCGGGAACCTTGCTGGTGGACTCTCTGCTACGGAGTTCAACTGCTGCCCAGGGTTTAAAAAAACAAAGCAAAGTTGCTGTGGAGGAAGAGTGTGCCAAGAGAAAACCAAAAGAGCCCTTTAAAAATAGTTCTGTCAGATGGGCCCCTTGACAAACTGGCTTTTTAAAAGGCCCCCTGGGGAACATTTTATCTCTGTCAGAGCCTTATAAAATTTGTTTTTGCCGAGGGAGCTCTCTGTGAACTGGCAACGTCTTGGCGATGATCTTCAGTTCCTTGGGGCTCTGGCAGCACCACTCCCTGTCATGTGGTCTGGGCACGGGTAGTAAGTGCAACGGTGAGGAGAGAGTTCAGTCTGGAACAGAAGCTCCTTCCACGGCCCCGGCTGGGAGTTACAGACCTGACTGGTCCAGCCCGAAGCAGCTTGGAGGGAAATGTATTGGCCTCAGGATAAACATGACCAATTGGCCTGCATGCTCAGAGACTCGCTGGCTTTATGCTGCCCCGGCTGAATTTGAGAGCCCAAAAAGTGGGGAGAAACTGGCTGTGTTTGGTCACAACTTCATTGTCCAGGGCTCAAACATTGGAGTGGACATCTGGTCTGACCACAAACTCTCCCCACTTCTCGTCCCTCTCAGTTACTATCTATGTTCTGAGAGTCCCTTAATGCTCCTCTCAGAACTCGGTTCCTTTCAGCCAAAACAACCCCTTCACCCCCTTCCCAGGATACCTTACCCAGCCACCCAGCTTTTCCTGGGCCTTTTCACTGCCTTCTCCAAACCCTTGGACCAGAGAGTCCCTGAGTTTCTGCCCCTTTCCTAGTACTTGTCTTCCACTAGATAGATTTACAGCAGGTCTTGCTCTTTTCTCGCCTTTCTGAGGGAAGGGCTGCTTATATGCCCAGATACTCTTTCCCAGCATGCCTTCCTGTGCATCGCAGAGCTTTTTAAATTCATGTTGTAGAACCAAAATTGTCTAACCCCCCATCCCCCTCCTCCTCAGGTCTGGATGCCTCCGGGGGGTTATCAGTACTGAGAGATTGGATCTTTCACATCTACTTTGCTCCAAGTTTGCAGCACTGCAGCCCAGTTCTGTGGGTAAATGGGCAAGATCCCAGCAGTTTTCACCTGTGGCATATCCACTAAAGCCTTTCTAGAGACCCATCATAGCCATGCTGGAGAGCCAGATGGTATGGGAAGGGTTACCTCCAGAAAGATTGCTTGGCTGGCACATCCTGGATAGAAGTCAGCGTTTGGTATTGCAGGCACAGCATGCTGAAGAACCAGAGAGGGCAGTGCAGAACAGGAAAGCAAATTGGCAGTTTGTAACTTCCAGAAGAAGAAAGAGGAGAACCCATGTACCCCCAATGCAGATGGAGGTAAGAAACTGATTTCAGGGTCTCTGCACAGGTATTACTGCTGAGAGTGCCTTCAAAGAGTTATCTGAGGGAAGGGATCAGAAGGAGAGCCGATTGACTGGAAGGCATTGTCCTAGGGATGGGGGATTCCATGACCACCACACGCAAAAGGAGGAGATGGATGGTGGCGGTTGGAGACCCCTCCTAAGGGGAACGGAGTCATCCATCTGCCGTCCAGACCAGGAGACTCAAGAAGTGTGCTGCTTGCCTGGAGCCATAATTCAGGATGTGATGGAGTGTCTGCTGAGACTGATTAAGCCCTCAGACCACTACCCCTTCCTACTTCTCCATGTGGGCACCAATGATACTGCCAAGAATGACCTTGAGCTAGTCACTGCAGACTATGTGGTCTGGGAAGAAGGATAAAGGAGTTTGAGGTGCAAGTCATGTTCTTGTCTATCCTCCCTGTCGAAGGAACAGGCCCAGGTAGGGACCATTAAATTGTGGAGGTTAATGCGTGGTTGTGCAGGTGGTGCTGGAGAGAGGGCTTTGGATTCTTCGACCATGGGATGTTGTTCCGGGAAGAAGGATTGCTAGGAAGAGATGGGATCCACCTAACAAAGAGAAGGAGGAGCATCTTTGCAGGCAGGTTTGCTAAACTAGTGAGGAGAGCTTTAAACTCGGTTCGATGGGGGATGGTGACCTAAGCCCTGAGGTAAGTAGAGAAGTGGGATAACGGCAGGAAACACGGGAAGGAGGGTGCAACAGGGGTGGCCTCCTGATCCATACTGAGAAAGCAGGGCAATCGGCTAGTTATCTTAGGTGCCTGTACACAAACGCTAGAAGCCTGGGAAACAAGCAGAAAGAATTGGAAGTCCTGGCACAGTCAAGGAACTATGATGTGATTGGAATCACAGACACTTGGTGGGGTAGCTCACATGACTGAAGCACTGTCAAGAATGGGTATAAACTCTTCAGGAAGGACAGGCGGGGGAAAAAAGGTGTAGGAGTTTCACTGTATGTAAGGGAGCAGTATGATTGCTCAGAGCTCCAGTATGAAACTGGAGAAAAGCCTGTTGAGAGTCTTTGGGTTAAGTTTAAAGGTGAGTGCAAAAAGGGTGATGTTGTGGTGGGCATCTGCTACAGACCACCAGACCTTGAGGATGAGGTAGACGAGGCTTTCTTCAGACAACTAACAGAAGTTTCCAGATCACAGGCCCTGGTTCTCATGGGGGACTCCAATCATCCTGACATCTGCTGGGAGAGCAATACAGCAGTGCACAGACAATCCAGGAAGTTTTTGGAGAGTGTTGGGGACAACTTCCTGGTATAAGTGTTGGAGGAACCAACTAGGGGCCGTGCTCCTCTTAACCTGCTGCTCACAAACAGGGAAGAACTGTAGGGGAAGTAGAAGTGGGTGGCAGTGACCATGAGATGGTCGAGTTCTGGATACTGACACAAGGAAGAAAAGAGAGCAGCAGGATATGGACCCTGGACTTCAGAAAAGCAAACTTTGACTCCTTCAGGGAACTGATGGGCAGGATCCCCTGGGAGGCTAATATGAGGGGGAAAGGAGACCAGGAGAGCTGGCTGTATTTTAAAGACTTATTGAAGGATCAGGAACAAACCATCCCGATGTGCAGAAAGAATAGCAAATATGGCAAGTGACCAGCTTGCTTTAACAGTGAAATCTTTGGTGAGCTTAAACACAAAAAGGAAGCTTACAAGAAGTGGAAACTTGGACAGATGACTAGGGAGGAGTATAAAAATATTGCTCAAGCATGCAGGGGTATAATCAGGAAGGCTAAAGCACAACTGGATTTGCAGCTAGCAAGGGATGTGAAGGGTAACAAGAAGGGTTTCTACAGATATGTTAGCAACAAGAAGGTGGTCAGGGAAAGTGTGAGACCCTTACTGAATGGGCGAGGCAACCTAGTGACAGATGATGTGGAAAAAGCTGAAGTACTCAATGCTTTTTTTGTCTCGGCAGCACAGTATGAGGAGGTGGTGAGCAGCCTTTTGCGGTGAAAGAATTGCTTAAGGACTATTTGGAAAAGCTGGACCAGGGCCGTCCCTAGGCATATGAAGAATATGCAGATGCATAGGAGGCTGTGGGGCCCAGGACAACTCCCTTCGCTTTGCCTCTTAGTTTCCCCCCCTGCTCCGCCCCCAGCCCACCCCCATTCCACCTCTTCCCCCCAAGCCTCTTCCCCCAGCAATGGGAAGCAGCCTGGAGGATTAGCAGGGTGCCTGCGCCTGCAGCAAGGGTCAGACTCGACCCCACACTCACCGGCGGGAAGCGAAGCAATCCAGCCCCAGCCTGCTCCACTCTGCCAGCTCTCAGGTGCATTGCTCTGCTTCCTGCTGCTGGTGACTGTGGGCGGTGGTCCTTCCCTCTCCCCAGATCTAATGCATCCAAGGGTGCTAAAGGAGTTGGCGGATGTGATTGCAGAGCCATTGGCCATTATCTTTGAAAACTCGTGGTGATTGGGGGAGGTCCCAGAAGATTAGAAAAAGGCAAATATAGTGCCCATCTTTAAAAAAGGGAAGAAGAAGAATCTGAGGAACTACAGACCAGTCAGCCTCACCTCACTCCCCAGAAAAATCATGGAGCAGGTCCTCAAAGAATCCATTTTGAAGCACTTGGAGGAGAGGAAGGTGATCAGGAACAGTCAACATGGATCCACCAAGGGCAAGTCATGCCTGACCAACCTGATTGCCTTCTATGATGAGATAACTGGCTCTGTGGATATGGGGAAAGCGGTGGACGAGATGAATCTTGACTTTAGCAAAGCTTTTGATATGGTCTCCCACAGTATTCTTGCCAGCAAGTTAAAGAAGTATGGGCTGGATGAATAGACTATAAGGTGGATTAGAAAGCTGGCTAGATTATCGGGCTCAATGGGTTAGTGGATCAATGGCACGATGTCTAGTTGGCATATGGTATCAAGCAGAGTGCCCACGGGTTAGTTCTGGGGCCGTTTTGTTCAACATCTTCATTAATGATCTGGATGATGGATGGATTGCACCCTCAGCAAGTTCGCAGATGACACTAAGCTGAGGGGAGAGGTAGACACGCTGGAGCGTAGGGATAGGGTTCAGAGTGACCTACACAAATTGGAGGATTGGGCCAAAAGAAATCTGATGAGGTTTAACATGGACAATTGCAGAGTTCTGCACTTAAGATGGAAGAATACCAAGACTGCTACAGGCTGGGGACTGAATGGTTAAGCAGCAGTTCTGCAGAAAAGGACGTGGGGATTACAGTGGATGAGAAGTTGGATATGAGTCAACAGTGTCCCCCTGTTTCCAAGCAGGCTAATGACATATTGGGCTACATTAGTAGGAGCATTGCCAGCAGATCAAGGGAAGTGATTATTCCCCTCTATTCAGCACTGGTGAGACCACATCTGGAGTAGTGTGTCCAGTTTTGGGCCTCCCACTATAGAAAGGATGTGGAGAAATTGGAGAGAGTTCAGCAGAGGGCAATGAAAATGCTTAGGGGGCTGGGGCACATGACTTACAAGGAGAGGCTGAGGGAACTGGGGTTATTTAGTCTGCAGAAGAGAAGAGTGAGGGGGATTTGATAGCAGCCTTCACCTACCTGAAGGGGGGTTCCAAAGAGGGTGGAGCTAGGCTGTTCTCAGTGGTAGCAGATGACAGAACAAGGAGTAATGGTCTCAAGTTGCAGTGGGAAGGTCTAGGTTGGATATTAGGAAACACCATTTCACTAGGAGCATGCTAAAGCACTGGAATGGGTTACCTAGGGAAGTGGTGGAATCTCCATCCATAGAAGTTTTTAATGCCTAGCTTGATAAAGCCCTGTCTGGGATGATTTAGCTGGGGATTGGTCCTGCTTTGAGCAGGGGTTTGGACTAGATGACCTCCTGAGGTCTCTTCCAACCCTAATCTTCTATGATTCTTCTCCTACAATAAATGATGCAGAAGGCTAAGTAGCCACTGATACACAATAAACACAAGGGTGCAGCAAGGCATTAATTGTACAACAATGCCAAGTGAGTTATTTATAGCAACATAAATGAGAGACCACCATTTTCCCCTCCCTGTGAGGTGAGACTTTCTCCAACTCCCTCTCTTTTAACATTGGCAGCTCTTCTTCTGTAACTTGACAGAGGTCAGCCAATCCCAATACAGCTGTTTGAAACCTGGTGAGCAGGCCTGGCTTTGAGGAGGTTTTGCAAGGGAATAACTAAGGTTTTGAATAATGACTGTCCAGTTGGCTGGAAGCCCTTCTCATTTGGAACGACATCAGGCAAAGCAAGTTCGTCAAATTATTAATGAGAATGGAGAAGAGGAGGAAGCCAAGGCAAACACAGGCCTTGACTCGGTGCACGCTTCATAGCCTGCCCTCTAAACAATCTCTTCTGCACACACACTAGGAACAGGGGTTCCTCTAACATGTCTATTTGAACAAGCAGAGGGCCTTGAGGGAAAATCCAAATCGATAATGCACATCTCCAGCATCGAAAGCTCTCGGTCAGGCTGGAAAGCATGACACCTCTGAGCAGAGAGGAACTTTTACAAACAAATTTCATGGAGTATCAATCCAGAAGGGAACATTAGATCATAGAATATCAGGGTTGGAAGGTACCTCAGGAGGGATCTAGTCCAACCCCCTGCTCAAAGAAGGACTAATCCCCAGACAGATTTTTGACCCAAATCCCTAAATGGTCCCCTCAAGGATTGAGCTCACAACCCTGTGTCTCGCAGGCTAATGCTCAAACGATTGAATTATCCCTCCCTGTGGCCTACTGTATCTCATAGGTCTTTAGATTTCACTCCTTGTGTTTGAGCCCAATAATTTGGGTTTAGCTAAAGTGTATCTTCCAGAGAAGCCTCTAGTCTTGATTTGAAGACAGATGGAGAATCCATCACTTTGCTTGGTAGTGCGTTGCAGTGGTTAGTCACTCTCACTGTTAAAAATTTGAGCCTCAGTTCCAGTTTGTCTGGCTTCAGCTGACAGCCATTGGTTTTTGTTCTGCGTTTCTCTGCTTGATCAAAGAGTCGTTTAGTAGCTAGTATTTTCTCCCAGTGAAGGCCCTTAAACACTACATTCAAATCACCTCTCAAGCTTTATACAGATGGAATTTTTCAAATCTCTCTCTGTAAGGCATTTGTTCCAGTCCTCGAATATTTTTTGTGACTCTTTGTCTGCACCCTCTCCAAATTTCAACATTCTTTTAAAAATGTGGCTACCAGAACTGGAGACAGTATTCCAGAATCTGTCCCACCAATGCCACAGACAGAGACAAACTCACCTACCAACCTCTACTCCCCTGTTTATACACCAAAGATTGCATTAGCCCTTTCGGCCAAAAGCACAGATCGAAATATCTTATCCTTCATTTCCCCTTCGCCCACCCTTCATAGATACAAGCTATAAGAGCAGAGCATGGAGAAGAAGAAGAAAGCAAAATGGAAAAAAAAATACGGGAAATGCTAGGGGGGTATATCTTTCCTTCACCCCTCCAGCTCCTCACAAAAAGAAAAAAAAAATCCTGCTAAAGAAACCTTGCTACTCTCTCTGCACTTCGATAAACTTCCCCACACTGAGTTGGAGAGTGTTCAAGGCAAGGAACATTCTGATGAAGCGACAAGAGAAAAAGATTTCACAGTTAATTAGGAACGGGCAATTCTGCCCCTGGGCTTGTCGTCTGGGCTTCTGGTACTAAATAAAGACCCAGAGATGATTTATGAGATGTGGATGAAGCTCTGAAGATGAGGTTGTATCCAGTCCCATGAGCTCAGATGCTTCTCCAAACCATCCACGCTTTCCGGGTCTATAGTTTAGTGGGAAATTTCAAGAGAAGGTGGCATTTAGATCTAGTTAGCTGAGCTGATTGCTCATGTTGGACTCAGCCTAGCAGATTGTGTAACTCAGGTCCTAAGAGGCAAGAGATTTCAATCTCTCTCATTCCCAAACTATCCCCTAAAGGTCAAGGGGCAAGAAGATAAAGTCACAAGATCATGTTACATCACAGGGTTCATTGTCCCCTACCATATATAAACCAATGGTTGGTCCAGTCTTGCTTTAAATATATCAAAAGTTAGGTTTTCATCCTTCCCCTTGGAAGATTTTTCCATAGTACTGTAGACCTCATGCATGAGACTTTTGCAGACTACCTTTTCTTTTGTTTAGTTTTCATTACAATACTCCTTGTTATAGTCTTCCTGTCACCAGGATTGTAAGCTCTTTCTGGAAATGACTGTTTCTACTGTGTGTTTGTACAGCTCCTAGCACAATGTGATTCTGATCCCTGACTTCAGCCTCTAGATGCTCTAGTAATACAAATAATAAGAACAATGGGCTTTGGTGGATTTCTGGAATTGGCATGTGTATGTGGGGGGGAATTTGGCCCAAAGCTTTTAAAAGTCCCTTCCTGTATCTGGTGACATTTTAAACTCATTCCCTGGAGAGAGAAAGCTTCTGGTTACCCACTGAACAAATACAAGGGAAGCAGGTTTCCCACACACTCAACCCTCATCTGGAATCCTGTCTCCGTACCATGATCATCCATTGACCCCTGTGCTCAGGGGTGGATTAAGGTTAGGTGGGGCCCCTGGGCCAAAGCAAGTGGGGACCCTCTGATCCCGTCCCCCCCGGCGCTCCAGCTGGGGAGCTGGGTCATGACATGGGGAGCAGCTGGAGCGCCGGGTGGGTGGAAAGGAGCAAGCCCCCATGCCAAGACTCCACTCCCCAGCAGGAGTACTGGGCGGGCGGGGTGGGGCAACCCTCCATGCCCCAACCTTACTCCCTGGCTGGAGCACCCATTTTTCTGGGGCCCCCCAATGCCCTGCCACTGCCTGTGCTAAAAGTGCCAAGAAAGAGCCTAAATTCATTCCAGTTGTGATGCTGGTTTTTGAGCTTTGGACACCTCTCTCTTAGGAAGGGATCTGAGACCAGCAACTCATTTCACAGAGGTCACAGGGCAACCATCAGATGGTGAAAACTCAGTCACTATGGGCTTAGGCTGGATTTGATCTGGGAACCAATCAGAGAAAGGTCTCCAAAGTCGGGTACCATGCCCCTAAGTTACCCAGTGCTGCCAATAAAATGCAATTTGAGATGTCACCCTTCTTGAGGATGCAAGGGGTGAGGGGATGGTTGCCTTTTAGAAAGGGAACTATAGGATGTTCTGCAACTCTGTAGCTTCAGGAAGTATCCCGTGTGGCTCAGTAAATCAGGCATAGGATGTAGAATTCATAGAACATCAGAGTTAGAAGGGACCTCAGGAGGTCATCTATTCCAACCCCCAAATTTTATTCTATGGAGATATACCTATCTCATAGAACTGGAAGAGACCTTAAAGGTCATTGAGTCTAGTTCTTTGCCTTCACAGAAGGACCCACTACTGTCCCTGAGAGATTTTTTTCTTGCCCCAGATCCCTGAATGGCCCTCTTAAGGATTAAACTCGCAACCCTGGGTTTAGCAGGCCAATGTGCAAACCATTGAGCTATCCCTCCCCCAAGCAAACAAACATAGCCCTAGGAAGTCCCACAGACATTTGAACTCAGCTTTATAGATTCTAGGACTGGAAGGGACCTCGAGAGGTCATCGAGTCCAGTCCCCTGTCCTCATAGCAGAACCAAATACTGTCTAGACCATCTCGGATAATTGCAGAATTCAAAGTCCTGAGTGCTAACCATTACACCATGGGACCTGCTGATAAAAAGAAACAATCACACCATAGAGGGACCCTGCTCTAGGTATAACTACGCAGAGCTCTTCTGAGGACTGCTGGCAACGGGGGGGAAATTGCAAAGACCCACCCATCCATAGCTCAGAAGGTAGATATGCAGCTTGTCAGCACTGCCAAGAGGTCGCTTGCCAGGATGAACGCCAGTCCAAGTGCAGTTCTATATTTATGTACACAAACAGCTACAGAGCACAGAATCAAAAAGCCGTAAAAAAGCAATCAAGAAACTCAATATCAGCCCCATATGTGATCTATTAGGGACAAACAAGGCGGAGGGGATGGAACTTTCGAGCTGCCTTCTTGACTGAAATCTTTGTGATGCCGGAATGGTACGTACTTGCTGCCAAGTCATGGCCGCTGGGCAAAGTGCATAAATCAAGCCCCCTTCAGACCCACTATAATGCTTCAAAACAGCTTTTCATATCCTTTTGGTTGGTAGACTGGGCATCTTTCTGACGCACCTGCTGCCAAGATGGCTCAGGACCCCAGGGCCAACACAGCATGGAAATGATGGTAGCTTTTGTCTCATCAAGGCTACATTTTCACCTGAGATAGGTGCAAAAAATCCACCTCCATCTGACATAGAAGCTTTTGTACCCGGCGCCTTGAACTCTGCTATAAACCCTCATCATTTCTCTGTCTCTCTCAGCATCTTGAGTTGCCAAATGCAGAGACAGCCAGCTATACAGAACTCTCAAGTTCCCTGCTGAGTGCTGATTCATTGCTTCACTCCCCAGTTGACAAGCACACTTCTCTGGGTCCCTCTGCTAACGCAGGCAGGGCAGATGAAGACAGAGATTTACGCTGCGTCGATCCTGGGCCTTTGAGTTTTAAACAAAGTTGGGCAATCCAGTGTGGACAGGCACAAACAACAGTTAGAGTTCATTTTAGAGCATTCTGGCCCTAATTGTTAAGTCTTTAATTCACCGCTGGATGTACTAATGACTCCAAATTTATACCCGATGGCTCAATGAGCCAAATCCACCTCCGGTGTAACTCCACTTGTTGCAAAGCAGTTATGCCCTCATAGAGAGAAAAGCACTAGAGAAGACAAGTTCTAGACAATCATATCTTATATTTATTCATCACTTTTCATCTGATGAGATCAAAAAGAGCTTTACAAATGACTATATACACACAAAAGTATCCTCCGACTTCCCAAGGTGGTAGCTGCTTGACAAGAGTTTGGGACAGGAAGTGAAGAAGAATACCATAACCCACTGAAACTCCAGGGGCGTGGCAAATTGTAATTACTCAAGCTTTGCTTTTGCCACCAGAGTTGCCATCCCGCCACTCATGCAAGACAGGTTGTGCTGCCCGTTGGATCAGACATGGGCTGACAATCAAGAGACCTTGGTTCTGCCATCAACTGGCCATCTGAGCCCGGGCAGGTCATGTCACGTCTCTGCCCTCTGTCTACCCCTCTGCGAGATGTCTATGACTATATTAACCCGCCTTTGTAAAGGGGTTTGAAATCTTATAAACAAAAAAGCGCTCCTTAAGGAGCCAGTAGGTGAACGCTTCAATCTCCCTGGACATTCTAGAACAGATTTAAAAGTAGCTATACGTGAACAAAGAAACTTCAGAAACAGACTTCAAAGGGAAACAGCAGAACTAAAAAATTCATTTGCAAATTTAACACCATTAATTTGGGCTCGAATAGGGACTGGGAGTGGCTGGCTCATTACAGAAGCAGCTTTGCCTCTCCTGGAATTGAGACCTCCTCATCTATTATTGGGAGTGGACCACATTCACCCTGATCGAATTGGCCCTGTCAACACCAGTTCTCCACTTGTGAGGTAACTCCCTTCTCTTCATGTGTCAGTATAACTTTCACTCCATGCATCTGAAGAAGTATCTTTTTTTACCCACGAAAGCTTATGCCCAAATAAATCTGTTAATCTTTAAGGTGCCACCGGACTCCTTGTTGTTTTTAAGGAAAACATGTTACTGTTATGCCGGATAGACATAGACTCCCGGGACTGGAAGGGACCTCGAGAGATCACCAAGTCCTGTCCCTCGCACTCATAGCAGGACTAAGTATTATACATGAGGCATCTTTTGTGAGCATCACCCCCCAGGACATGAGAAGCACTTCTCTTGCAGGACTCCCCAAGTCCTGACAGGCTCAGCCCTACCTGGCATCTGAGGGCTTCAGCTGTACAGTTGAACCCAGTGGTTGGTGCAACGAACAGTGGGAACAATGAGATAAATATGCAGCCACCGCATGGCACCTGCAGTAGGATACAGGCCAGGTTGTGGCTTCTTTAAGAATTTGGTGATGGCTGCATCTTTCTTAGTCAACACACCAGGGACTGAATCTCCAGAGCTAGAAGCATGAGTTGCAGCTGCTTGAGCTAAACAGCTCCCATTCTGTAGCCGAGGGCTGTCACAATTAATATGCTTTGTGGATTGTCTTAGATGGAGGCATTCACCAATGGCTTATATGTTGTTCACCTGTCTATACCCGGCTATGGACAAAGACCAAACATGAGCTTTAAAAGCAATCTCAGCTGAAAGAAACCCACAAGAAAGAACAAATATAAAGTCTCTATAAAGGATACCATGGAGTGTGTTTCTCACTCTTTAAGATCTGCTCTCTTGAGTTCCCTTTCAGCCTTTCACCTTCCCATCCATGCCCCATCTCCAGGCAGACCGCTCATATTTAAAAGTGCAGTATGCAAAAACCAGAATCATAGCCACGCTTCAATTGGCTGAAAGACAATATTCACATCAGTGGAGTACACAAGGTAATAAATAGATTTTGCAGGGGTTAAATTATGAAGTGAAGACATTTAATATCCACAGGAGGCTTTTGTTGTAAGTACAGGCAAATGCCATGAATGTGATTTGTATTATATGACCATTCAACAAACCACAATGTTAATAAAGTCAGGAAAAAAATGTTGTCCTGGCCTTGAAATTTCATTGCTGCCTTCTCAGTCTTTCCATTGATGCTATTTTCAGGGCTGGGTTATTTTGAATAATTTCTGGGGTCTTGAGGAACTAGAATGATGTCAATAGGCAACAGTGGATGATGTTGGACTTTTTAGGGGGCTCTGATTGGCTGAATTTTTGCCTTGGTAGATAACTTGTAACATACACCCATCAAAGCAAACTTCAATTTTAATATACTAGAAACAAGTGTCTCTTTGTTTAGCTCAGTGAGAGAGCGAAGGGGGTGGGGGCAAAGCAAATATATTCTAGCAAAATAATCTACTGGTTATTGAAATTGGTACAGAAAATCAGGTAATGGGAAAGGAAAAGCTATGTCTGCAATGGTCAGTGTCCTGGCAAATTTCAGTTTTGGTAACTATAGTCTATCTACCTATCTTCTCCCTGTAGCTACAACTGAATATCTCATGTCCTGACTGATTGGGTGCTGGCGTAATCTTGCATTGGTCCATTGATTTCAATGTGACTACTTGAATACTTAACGTTAAGCATGTGGTTATATGCCTGGCTGAATCAGGGCCTTCCATAACTGCGATGTTCCTTCGAGGAAGCTGCATGACGGTAGTGGGTGAAATCACTCCTGAGGGCAGTATATCAAGCTGCAAAGTGCTTTGAGATCCTTGTGGGTGGTCAGTGTATAATTGCCAAAGCTTAAGTTTGGCCAGGAAGCTGGAGTTAAGATCCCTTCATCTGAAAGTGCCATGGAGCCTTACTGACCAGAAATTGCCAGGGCCACCTATTGGGTTTAGACTCCAGCTGAAAGGTGCCTCTCCCTTCTTTCCCCGCTCCGGTAACATTGTTCTGGGGCTTTGGTTCAGGAGTGACACCACCCAGTGAATCAACAGCAGCACTTTCTGCAGCAGGGTGGGCTTTCCTTGGGAGCCTGCCTGCCATGTTCTGACCTGGCCTGATTGCACAGGATGTGTGAGACCACAATCCAGACGGTCCGTCTGTGAAGGAGAAACTCCTATCAGACCTGGACAGTTCAATGCTTAAGGCCAGCAATACCTGTCCCTGGAAGCAGGGGCTGCTAGCCCCCTCCCCACACTGGAAAGACCAGCCATGGAGAGACGGGGGCCAGCACTCCTGGGGGGTTATAGCTACACCACCCCAGCTGACATTATAGGGTGCACATGGTAGGTAGCCTGGAGGCATTGTTTCCCTGGGGCGATAAGACTCCAAACTGCCCTCTGGGTGGGGCTGCATCTTGGGCACATCCGGCCCCAAGTCCAAACAGGCAGCTTATCCTGGTGAGTTAAGGGCCATCTGAGCTGAGCACATCCTTGGCTGTGTGAATGTGGTTTTTCTGGAATGAGTGAAGAGGCCCGTTTAGACTCAAGCCAGAGTCAACATGACTCATTGGCTAGCACATCCCTCACTGCAGGGCTTGGGAGGTCACGGTGGGTTCAGGTCTCACACCGGGACTTGGACTGGTGCTCCGGGCTGTGGGGATGGGAGGAGAGCTGCGTGCCAAGAGGCGCTTTCTATTGGAGGAGATAGGTGTGACTCTGAGATCCCTGCTGGCAGGCGTTGCAAGTGGAAGTTAATTATTCCGGCCAGCTTCATCCCTGGTGTAACTCCACTCGTTCCAGCGAAGTGACCTCAGGCCGCACTCTGTGGTGCTTTCTGGGTGACCCTGGTTACCTCGCCAATGTTCCCCCCGGCAGCCGAAAAGGCTCCAGCCACCCAGGTGCATGTGAGCCCTTGCTGAGTGCAGAATGGCCAGGGATGTTGCCGGACCGGGCACGTCACAACCTCTCTGCTTTGTGTATTTCTGTTCTCCCTGCTCCCTGAGGGTGGAGAGAGTGGGAGTGGTTTTTCTGGCCTCCTACGCAAGCCCTCCTTAAGCATGAGAGAGTCATCCAACCCCTATGCCTCTGCACAGCTCTTGTTCTCCTTTCTTCAGCTCCTGCTTCGCTAGCTCACCTGACAGGGTCTGCCAGAGGGTGGTGGCAGCAATATGCAACAAAACCAGCATTCTGCTGCTTTTGTGTTCCATGGCCAGGTTCCAGCTGTTTAAGCCACTCTACTTGATGAGACAGAAGGGAAAATTTAGCCCTATGGATCACTTCATCTAGCAATGAAATGCAGCTACCTCCAGGGTGAAATACAGCAGCTATTTACAACAGTAGTTTTGGACAGGAAGTAAAGAAGAATCCTCATCTCCAAGTGACTGTGACAAGAGAGTTTCAGAAGGTGGAATGGGTCAATGCTCCAATGGTGGGCGGGATATCACATCTAAATCCTTTACACTGGCAAAGAGTCCCAAGGGCCTTTAATTCCTAGAAGGGCTCAGGACCTGGCTTTAAGGTCTCATCTGAAAGTCAGTTGAGAAATGGAAGCTGTCAGTGTCTCTGTTTACGTAAAATTGCTCAGCTGTAGCCCAAGCCCTCTCACAAATGAAAGAGCTGGGTGATTAGAGTGAAAACGCATCCAACAGCTGCTCTTGTTTTATAGATTCATAGATTCATAGACTCTAGAACTGGAAGGGACCTTGAGAGGTCATCGAGTCCAGTCCCCTGCCCTCATGGCAGGACCAAACACTGTCTAGACCCTCCCTGATAGACATTTATCTAACCTACTCTTAAATATCTCCAGAGATGGAGATTCCACAACCTCCCTAGGCAATTTATTCCAGTTTTTAACCACCCTGACAGTTAGGAACTTTTTCCTAATGTCCAACCTAAATCTCCCTTGCTGCAGTTTAAGCCAATTGCTTCTTGTTCTATCATTAGAGGCTAAGGGGAACAAGTTTTCTCCCTCCTCCTGATGACACCCTTTTAGATACCTGAAAACTGCTATCATGTCCACTCTCAGTCTTCTCTTTTCCAAACTAAACAAACCCAATTCTTTCAGCCTTCCTTCATAGGTCATGTTCTCAAGACCTTTAATCATTCTTGTTGCTCTTATTTGGACCTTCTCCAATTTCTCCACATCTTTCTTGAAATGCAGTGCCCAGAACTGGACACAATACTCCAGTTGAGGCCTAACCAGTGCAGAGTAGAGGGGAAGAATAACTTCTCGTGTCTGGTTTACAACACACCTGTTAATGCATCCCAGAATCATGTTTGCTTTTTTTGCACCAGTATCACACTGTTGACTCATATTTAGCTTGTGGTCCACTATGATGTCCACTATGATGTGAATGAAAACTGTTGATTCTCTTCCTTGGTATGGGTGGTCCCTTTTATCTGCTCATTCAGAACCTTTCATCTGAGCGCCTTGCTTCCATAATCATTTTGAAAAGTTGTTTGTATGATTGCCCAAGACAGGTTTTCCCAAATCATTTCTCCTTCTGCTTCTAAAGTTTACGTTATCTAGTGGAGGACAGAAGCCACACCCTGAGACATACACGAGCTATCAAACGACATGCATAGTTAGGGTGACCAGATGGCCCAATTTTTTAGGGACAGTCCCGATATTTGGGGCTTTTTCTTATATAGGCACCTATTACTCCCCTACTCCCTGTCGTGATTTTTCATATTTGCTATCTGGTCACCCTATGCATAGTGATTGCCATTTTGCCCTTGTTTTCACCTATTGTCAATCAATTCCAAAAAAGGGTGAAATGGATTGAAGTGATCTGTGAGCAGATCACCTGTGAACAGAGGGAAAAAAATGCTACCTCTGTCGAACAAATTGTTTACTGAAAATAGTTCACCCAACTCTCGAATATGTGGGAGACCAGAAGTTCACATATTTAAATGCTGCTTCAAAATCACTGCAGTCAGGGCCCGATTCAACACCTATTATAGATTAATAGATTTCAAGGCCAGAAGAGACCATTGTGATCATCGAGTCTGGCGTCCTGTATGACACGGGCCAGAGAACTCCCCCAAAATAATTCCTAGATCAGATCTTTTAGAAAAACATCCCATCTTGATTAAAAAATTGTCAGTGGTGGAGAATCCACGACCCTTGGTAAATTGTTCCAATGGTTAATTACTCTTCGTGCCTTATTCCCAGTCTGAATTTGTCTAGCTTCAGTGTCAGCCACTGGATCCTGTTATATCTCGTTCAGGTAGATTTAAGAGCCCATTATTAAATATTTAAATATTAATGTTAATACATAGACATATTAATATGTTCCCATGTAGGTACTTATAGACTGCAATCAAGTCACCCTCTAACCTTCTCTTTGTTGAGCTAAATAGATAGCGCTCCTGAAGTCTATCATTATAAGGCAGGTTTTCTGATCCTTTCATCATACTGGGGGCTCTTCTCTGAACCCCTTCCAATTTATCAACACTGGGCCCCAGAACTGGACACAGTATTCCAGCAGCAATCACACCAGTACCAAATACTGTGGACAAATACCCTTTCTACGCCTACTTGAGATTTCCCTGTTGATTCAACCAAGGATCGCATTAGCCCCGGCGGCCACAGCATTGGACTTGGCACTCATGTTCAGCTGACTATCCACCAGGACCTCCAAACTCTGTTCAGAGTCACTGCTTCCCAGGACAGAGTCCCCTGTCATGTAAGGCCTGCGTTCTTTGTTCCTGGGTGTAGCCATTTACATTTAACCATATTAAAGTCTGTGCAAAGACTCTCAATAAACATCAGTGAGGTTTGGATCAGGTCCTCAATTCCTATCATGTTGCACACAGCTCTAGGTCAAATGGATGGCGTAGCTGGCTTTGCACTGCAGAAATTAATGCATTTATGAGGCTCCCATATCAGTCGGGGTCATTTTATCTCTCAGTACATGAGTTCTAGGAAAGCAAAGATTCCTTCCAAGTAAGTTGCTGGTTGATCCAAGTGATGCTGTTATAGACACTGTTATAAAAGATCCAGATTTTTTCCAGGGTACAGTGTGTGTGTGTATGTGTGTGTGTGTGATGTTTAGATTTAGACTGCTTGTTGCTAAGCTACTGGCTTTCAAAAAAATCACATTAAATACTAATAATTAATAATAAACAAACAGATGAAGGTGGAAATGATCCCAAAACCTGTTATCACATTTTGGGTCCAGTTTATTCCAGTTTCACATGGCGGCTTGGAGCCGTCAGTCTTCATTACTCCACGGTGCTGAGTGCTGGAGCCCAGATTTCCAGCATTAAGCCCTCCATCTAATGTAGTGGGGAAAGTGAAGATAAAATATGGGTCTCTTGAGTCTTGCCTTTGTGAAAGCTTATTAGCGCTGTAACAAAACCTTCTAATCTGAATGGCTTCTGTTACATCCAAGATGTTCTGGTCCCAGGCTGAGGGGAAATATTTTTTAAGAAACAGAATAGAGCGAAATTCATTTCCCTCCTGCCTCTGTCGCTTGCATGTGTTATTTTCACTGAGTTTTCTGCTGCATTTCGCAAAGGGGCTCCGTGAGATCTGCAGAGGGGGCTGCTGAGTGGCACTGGGCAGCCTCATTGCATGCTTGGATGCGCTTGCAGCCGTGGGAAGCTGTTTAGTGAAGTTTGGAGCATATTGTGCGGATTGCCATAGCGGAACAGACTAATGGTCTGTTTAAGTCTGGCACTCTGTCTCTGACCGTGGCCAATGCCAGAGGCGTCAGCTGAAGGGTGAAAAGCCCTTAAGGGCTCTGAATTGTACAATACTATAATAATAATTATTATTTGTACTTTCAGTAGCATCCAGAGGGCCCAACCGAAATTGGGGGCCTATTGTGCTAGGAGCTGTACACAGAGACAGTCCCTGCCCCAAGAGCTTCCGGTCTAAGTCCTTGCCTAAACCAGAAACATATATCAGTTTAACCATATAAGTGTAAAAACAAACCCGTGCAAGCCCCTAATATAGACATACTTAAATCAGTTGAACCCTTGCTTAAACTGGCTTAGCTCTGCTACACTGGGGATAAAAGGGGCCTAAAGAAGTGGTAGGCGGGGAAGTGATTTGTTCAAAGTCACACGGTAGGTCAGTGGCAGAGCCCAGAATAAAACCCAGGTCTCTTGAATCCCCATCAAGTGTGCTGTCGACTAGACCATACTGCCTCCATTTGGTGTAAGCTTCTTCCTAGTCCCAGAAGGGGGATTATTTGTCCCCGAGGCACATGGGGATTGACAGCCCTTGTAGTGGTATCAGATGGGGATAAGTGCAGATGCATTAATTTCAGTGTTAGACTCCTCCCTTTTGGAATATTGCTGAGCTGTTTGTCTCAAGGGCTGCCTGCTGCAGGAAGTTCCACAGATCAGTAAGCACACGCCTATGACTATCATGCAGCAGGATAGGGACTCCTAGCACACAGAAGGGCGTTGCAGCCAACACTTCTGAGGGGGAGCATGTTGTAGTGGTAGAGAAGGCACCTGAGAATCAGGCTTTTTGGAGTCTAATCACATCTCTGCCAATGACTGGTCGTGCGACCTTGGGTAAGACATTTAACCTCTCTGTGCCACTGTTTATCAGTCACTTAGATTCTTGTTCATAGATTCTAGGACTGGAAGGGACCTTGAGAGGTCATCGAGTCCAGTCCCCTGCCCTCATGGCAGGACCAAATATTGTCTAGACCATCCCTGATAGACATTTATCTAACCTACTCTTAAATATCTCTAGAGATGGAGATTCCACAACCTCCCTAGGCAATTTATTCCAGTATTTAACCACCCTGACAGTCTTAAATAGAGCTGATAATAATCACCTGCCTCTCAGGGCTGTTAAAGCACACCCAGAGTCCTAGGTGGCCAGGATTGGGTTATTAATCATTGTTTGTATTTAATGTTGAGGTTGTGCAAATGCCCAGAGCCCTCACTGTGCTAGCTAGGGGCCAGGGTACCTGCATGGTGCAGTTCCAAATGAGACATTTGTCCACACTTCAGCTGGCACTGATCAGAGCCTTTGGTTGTGGTCTCCGTAGCGGGTTGCCATCACTGAGAGGGATAGTCGCTCAGGTTGCTTTCTCATCCTACGCCCTGGCACAGGAGAATCTCGGCTGGCTCTGGCTAAGCCGCATGCATTCAGCTCTGATGCCCGAATCTTAGCAAGTGAGAAATAAGTGAGTCGCCGTTACCTAGCAACAGAGATGTGGCCCAACTTTCCTGCCACCTCGTCTCTTTCTTTGGGAGGCTCTCACTCTGACATCCCAGCTTTTCCACCTGCCCCATTTCTAAGGGGTCTCAAACACACTGATGCTTTTTCCTCCATTTGCCTTCCCTGGCAAGTTTAGTACTGATGTGGCATAATGAGGTTCAAACCCCGTTAGCCCAAGAATTGCTAGGCAATAAAAACAGATGGCGAAAAAAAATGTGGAATGGTAGAGAAAGGGTGGAGTCCTGGGTTCTGGTCCCATCCTGGCCATAGACTCCCTGGGTGAGGCACGTCCTCCCTCTGAGCCTCACTTTCCCATCTGTACAATGGTCATAACAATCCTTCCTTTCTCCCACCCCTTGTCTGTTTCGACAGTAAGCTCTTCAGGGCAGGGAAGGTCTCTCGTGCCTAGCACAATGGAGTTTTGGTCTTTCAGTGCTACTGTAACAAATATTAATAGCATCCCAGTGTTCATAAGCATCCCTATAATAACAAACAGTGGTTTGTGCAGTCTAATAAGTTGAACATTTAGGGTATCATCCTTCAAGTGACTCACTCGCCTCAGTGTTTGTGAGACTGGGTCCTAAGGAAGTGACCAGCATTCAGTTACTCCCCATCACCTCAAAAAAAGTGATTCTAAAGCAATCCGGACAGTTTCTTTAATGTCTGTGAGCTGTGAAACGAAACTCAGCTAATGAGCACCTTCAGCCTGGCCAATTAAATTCCCAGGGTATATTTTTATCCTGGCAACGCCCAAAGATTAACTGTACACAAGTACCCATTCGTGTTAATGGCATCTATGTGTGTAAATCCTTGCTCATCCCAAATGAGAATACACTTCGGATGCTCATAAATCAAACTAAACAAATGACCTAGATTCCTCCCCATGTAACTTCTTAGGTGTTATCAGACTTGCACCCAGGATAGACCGCGGAGAAGCTAGGGACAGACACAGTGAAACGTCACTTGCTTTAACGTTTCAAGGAAGTGGGTTGATGAAATCTCGGATTGGAATGGGATGGTTTGTCCTTTAAGGTGACTTGCAAAGGAAAAAGTAACTGAGTTTGCCCCCTTTTATTGTGTCTTTATGATGCATAGAGAAGCCTGATTATTTCCTCCCCACTATAGGTTTTTATTGACATATATTGTACCTTAAGAATTCATGCTGTATTTCCTGAAGACTGGAGAACTAATGAGACTGTAACATCAGAGATCTCAAACAAGTGATGCCTGTTGGAGAGGGAAAATATCTTTTATTCAAGCTGCTTAAATCTCTTTGGGTTTTGTAAACACATATTTACCTCAAGTGTCCAATAAAGAGTGGGGAGAAAAACTCTCTTTGTTAAATATTCAACATGAGCTTCCAGTTCCATTATCCAAGAAGGACCCCTGGGGAAGCACAAACTTACCATTCCTGAGACTGATAAGGTAAAAACAAAGAATTTTAAAATGCTTTCTTATGGGAAAAAATCTTTCAGGCTTTCTGTATACATCATGAAGACGCAAAATAGGAGTCACTACCCTTTTGTTTTCTAGTTCCAGGTAAGGGGCAGTGCAGTTGAATGGGACAATGACAAAAGCTATAAGCATGGTTAAACAATAAGTTTTTTTAGGTCCTATAGTAACATGATATGCAGACAAGATTTAAATGTTTAAACGTTGCACTTTTTCAAATTTTCCCTCACAATGTTGGGGTTCCAGATGCGATCACTTTGTCTCGATGGATGAGAATCAGGAGGTGAAATTGACTATTCTCGTTTCATTGGGCAAGAAGAGCAAAGTGCAAAAAGAAAACAGAGAGACTCAATGGAAAAAAGTAAACCGAAGTAGGAGAGATGAGGACTTTTATTTTGAGGATGTTGGGGTGGGGGAGATATATATGAGACTGTCCTTTTAAAAGTAAATGAATCTCCTACTCTGATGCAACCTGGCTGCTGCTGTGACCTCTTTCCCTTCACACTCATTACCTCAGAAGGTTGGTTTCTTTCTTCCAGGTGGCAATGCTCATCTTTGATCCTCACTGACTGTGCAGCATGGGGCACAATACATCTGGCCTAGTGGCAGCCCCCAAAACACGTTCTTATTATGGCTTTTCAAGAAGAGGAAGAACAACCCTGAATTAATCCAGATGAGCTCTCCTTGCAAAAGTCACCTTCATCCAGTAGCCAAAAACTAACACATAGTTTGAGAGGGACCCGAACCCAGAATCGAATACTGGATGGGCCCAACATTTCTGGACAAGGCAAATCCCAGACTAAGAAATTTCCTTAGAAAATCTGAGATATGAATGTACCAGCTGGAAATAAACCAGATTATTTTCTGAGCAGTGGGCACAGCTTGCAGCCTCTTGTGAGGGAGAGAGGGAATTTACTCCTTATGAACAAGTTCCTGTTGGCACATACAAAAGTGGACCAGGGCGGGAACAGACACCTCTCTGCCAGTCTGAGCTCTGAAGTGATTGGTGTGCCTTCCTTTGCCCCATCCAGCACCCAATCTTCAGAGGCAGAAGTGAGTTCGACATCCTTTTTGATCTGCGTCAAGACTACAGCTTAATTTACCCTCCAAGCATGTGCCATCCCGTTCTGGATTAAGACACAAGGCTACTGCACATGAAAACCTATTCTGAAACCCCTCCTGCTGTAGGACACTGGTGCTGGAGAAGGCCACATGATCTAATGGGCCTTCTATAGGGACCTCCCCATATGGTGTAGCTCAAATCCTTACCCCTGGGATGGCGCTACAACAGTCACCGGATCTAAGCAGTTTCCTATTCAGATGCTCCTCTTTGGAGCAACCTTACTTAAAATTGAAGGCATGGGCTGACAATGACCTCTCTGCAGACTGACTGAATCATTCTGGGCTTGGCTACACTTGTGAGTTACAGTGCATTAAAGCAGCCCCGGGCGCATTAGCTCACTCCCCGTCCACACTGGCAAGGCACGTAGAGTGCTCTGACTCCACAGCTACAGCGCTGCTGGTACTCCACCTCGGCGAGTGGAATAACGTTTGGTGTGCCCCCACTGGAGCACCCCAGCGTCAATGTGAATGAGGTGTTGTATTACTGCGCTCTGATTGGCCTCCAGAAACATCCCATAAGCCCCTTATGTCAAGTGGCCACTCTTGTCATTGTTTTGGATATGCCCTTTGAAAGCTCCGTTTGACAGCTGGCCACTGATTTGCTCCGAGACAAAGCAGCCATTACTGTGGAATGCTGTGTGTGAAAGAGAGGCGGGGGGGAGGGAGAGGTCTGCTGCTGTCTGAACTTACAAGACAACATGCTGACATGCTCTTAGCCCCCCCAAAACCCACTCTCTCTCCCCCCACATACACACAACACACTCTCTATCACATTCCACCCCCGCTCCCATTTGAAAAGCACATTGCAGCCAGTTGCATGCTGGGATAGCTACCACAATGCACTGCTTTCTGTGGCCATTGCAAGGGCTGCTAATGTGGCCACGCCAGTGTGCTGGCAGTGGTCAGTGTGGACAGACTGCAGCACTTTCCCTATTGCGCTCTACGAAGGCTGGTTGAACTCAAAGTGCTCTACATCTGCAAGTGTAGCCAGGCCCTCTGTGTGCGTGGGGGTTCCTCCTCTTATTTCCACCAGTGGGATTTTCCTTGGCTGTATAGCATTTTCCCTGGATTTGGTAGATCTGTTCCATGCAATTTCGCTAGGTACTGTGACAGACCCAAACCAGTGGGGTACAGGAGTCTGGTAGAGGCAAATATACTGGTCACTGGGTGAGTAGTTTTCTGTTCCCTGAGTGACCAGAGCAGGGGCTGCACTAGAGTAATCAGGAACTTGCTAGAACCAATTAAGGCAGACAGGCTGATTAGAACATGTGCAGCCAATCAAGGCAGGCTAATCAGGGCACTTGGGTTTAAAAAGAAGGTCATTCTAGTCAGGCGGGGGCGGGGGCGGAGGCTGGGGGGGGCAGAGGAGAGAGGAAGTGTGTACGGGAGCTGGGAGCAAGAGGCACAAGGGGCTGAGAGTGAGAGGCTGTGCGGCTGGAGGACTAAGGAGTACAAGCATTATCAGACACCAGGAGGAAGGTCCTGTGGAGGATAAAGGTGTTTGGAGGAGGCCATGAGGAAGTAGCCCAGGGAGTGTGTAGCTGTCATGCAGCTGTTACAAGAGGCACTATAGACAGCTGCAATCCACAGGGCCTTGGGCTGGAACCCGGAGTAGAGGGCGGGCCTGGGTTCCCCCCAAACCTCCTAACTCCTGATCAGACACAGGAAGAGTTGATCCAGACTGTGGGAAAGATCTCTGAGGTGAGCAAACCTGCCAATAAGCGCAGGACCCACCAAGGTAGAGAAGGAACTTTGTCACAGTACTCAGCCTTCCCAACCGTGGGTCATCCAAAGAAACTCCTGCCAACTGGATGAGGACTGAGGAGTTTGGGCTAGAGATGAACACGCTGCAAAGTTCAGCTCTGAAGCCAGAGACAAACTCCCCCTGAGTTTTGTTGTATGTGAATCCCATGCTTTGGCTTGGCTTTGTCCAGAGATGGGGCTGGCTATAAAATTCAGATCGGGATCCACAACCGCCCAAAGCTCAGAACATTTGGACTTGACCCATTGGTTGATTTGTTCATTGCTAATTTAGGTGCAAATAAGGAGCAAACCTGAACTTTTAGACTAAAGAAACTCCTCAAACAATCTTTTCTGTGGCTCAAAACATCCGGTTAACTTTCTCCTTCTATTTCCTACCTGCACCAAATGCTGGATGCACCAGAATCAAGTCCCAGCACAGAAGCTGTTCCCACGTGGGAAAGAGGACGTACCGGAAAGATCATCCATATTAGCTCTCCAGCTCAGCAGGGCCACGGAGTTCACAGAATTCAGACATGAAGATTAGACATGAAGCTGGCCTGAATACAGAAATAGGATGGCATGTAACCAAAGCTAAGGTCTGGTACTGCCTTTACTGAAATGCTTGGCGTGACACCCAATGACTGCAATGGGAGTTGAATAAAAATGGCTGAAAAATGAAATTCCTTCTTGAATAACTTGAACCCCTGGGGCAGTGGGACGAGTGAATGAAGGGCTTGTTTTTCAGCAGGGTTTGCAGATAAAGCTGTGATCTGGCTTCTCCTGCAGCCTTCACCCTCCCCTGGCTCCCCATCCCCTGCAGTCCCACCTGTTACAAACCAAGAGTAATCAGAGAGATGAATGGCACAAGCAGTATTTTTACAAGATGAACATACCAGCTCAGCCCAGGGCCTGATGTAACATTATATCGACGTATTGCAAATTGCTACTGTGGACAGACATTGCGCTAGGCCTGGGGAAGTGGGGGGAGGGATTTGCTCTTCCTAAGGGATGGACATCTAGCACATTGCTGCTCTACCTACTTCCCATTCCCTTCGGTGCCTGGGAAACATGAATGCTGCGGCGTATATAGGAAATGCACCCAGCCGCTCTGAGAAGGGATGGGGAACGTGTGAATTAAAGAGAACACGTAGACACAGGGAGGTCACCAGCCAGATGAAGAGGATTACTGGGGCGCTAGGCCTCAGGAAGGTCTCTGTCTCTTTCATTCCCCTCCCTTATCCTTTCCCTTTCTGTGTAGGTAAAGAGTGAGCCCCATAGCTTGAAGATGCCCCCTGGCCAGGTTCCCTTCCCCCAGGAAGGGCTATTCTCTGAGCCCAGATAAAGGCCCCACGTGGATCTAAATCTATGTGGTAAGTTGGAAGCTACCGGTGAAGGTATTTGCAAACAGCTCCTGGGAAGGAACACGTACAAGGAGCTGCAGATGGGGTGCAAATGAGTCTCTTGATGCTCTGTTCTGCTTTATAGTCCTCGCAACACCACGTTATCTCAGTGGCCACCCTGAAACCTAGTATTAATTCACATTAACAAGGAGTTTAGCCATGTCAGGGAGGGGAGCTGTTTTTGTTTCTAAAACTGCTGGATGTGAGCAAAGATCAAACCTCCTCAGACTGCTAGGGCGTGAGTATGGGGCGTGCAGCCTGCTGGCTGGCTCCTAAAGCCGCAGACCTTCTTTGCTGTCCATCCCTTCTCAGGCATTTCATTTAATGCCAGACTTGATTTCATGGCAGGTATTTTAATTCCATATGTGCCAAAATCTGTAAATTTCAAAGGCGCTTTCCTGGCATCACCATGGATCTTGGGTTCACGATGGCTATTTGTAGCTGCTTTTACAATGTGGAAACTTTTGGTTGGATGCTTCTCTCCTTGCTCTGCAGTTCCAGAACTCTTCACTACCTGCAGCCTGGAACTGGCCACTCCCCACGTTCCCCTTTGCATCCTGGGTAACCCTGGACCTGATCAAAATTGGGAAAATGTTGATTATTTGATGTAAAATTATTATGGCGATTTTGACCAAAAAAAAAAAAAATTTTAAAAAAAGCAGGGGGGGATTTTTTTCAATTCCATTTTCACGATTTCCAGTCCACATACATTTTTCTGACCCACTCTGGTTGCCTGATAGCGTCACTGTCCTGGAACCTTGTGGAAGGGTCTGTGAGAGTCAAGTGTTGCGTTCTTTTGTCCATAGACTCAGAGCACGGCAAGCGCTTTTGGTGACCTCACTACACTAGGTGCTGTCCTTGCACATGGCAAGACATATTTCCTGCCCCAAAGGGTTTGCCATTTAGAGACAAGACATTCAAGGGATGAGAGGGGAAACTGAGACAACAGAAAAGTGAAGCAACTATCCAATGTCACAGTGACCAATGGTAGGTCTACAAAGGCCTATTGTGAAGGCGCTATTGTAGCGTGGGTACGCAGACCTGTGCTAGCTTTAACCTACATGGCCTGGGTAACAATAGCAGCATAGATGTGGTGTGACAGGCTAGCAGAGCACGTACCCAAGCTCCCTGGAGGGCTTGTATTCTGGTTGCTAACCCATGCTGAAGCTTGTATCACCACATCTACCCTGCTATTGTCATCCACACGAGGTAAATTAAAACTAGCATTGGCACCTTTACCTGTGCTACAATCACATCTTCACTTGCCATAGGGACCTACCCCAAAACAGGAACAGGATCCAGTTCTGAATCCCAGTCCGGTGTACTATCCACGCAACCATATCGCTTTTCACTAATAAGTAGGGCCCTACCAAATTCACCGGCCACAAAAAAATGCATCATGGACTGTGAAATCTGGTCTTGTGTGTGCTTTTACTCCAGGTGTAGGCAACCTATGGCATGCGTGCCAAAGGCGACACGCGAGCTGATTTTCAGTGGCACTCACACTGCCCAGGTCCTGGCCACCAGTCCGGGGGGCTCTGCATTTTAATTTAATTTTAAATGAAGCTTCTTCAACATTTTAAAAAACCTTATTGACTTTATATACATACGTATAAACTCTTGTTGTATTATTGATTTACAGAAAGAGACCTAAAAACGTTAAAATCTATGACTGGCACACAAAACCATAAATTAGAGTGAATAAATAAAGACTCGGCACATCAATTCTGAAAGGTTGCTGACCCCTGTTTTACCCTATACTATGCAGATTTCCCGGGAGAGACCAGTGTTTCTCAAATTGGGGGTCCTGCCCCAAAAGGGAGTAGCAGGGGGGTTGCGGTAGTGCCACCCTTACGTCTGTGCTGCTGCCTTTAGAGGTGGGTGGCCAGAGAGTGGCAGCTGTTGGCTGGATGCCCAGGTCTGAAGGCAGCATCCCACCAGCAAGAGCACAGAAGTAAGGGTGCCAATACCATACCATGACATCCTTATTTCTGGGCTACTGCTTGTGGCAGCTCTGCCTTCAGACCTGGGCTCCTAGCCAGCAGCCACCACTCTCCAGCTGCCCAGCTCTGAAGGCAGCGCTGCCGTCAGCAGCAGCACAGAAGTAAGGGTAGCAGCACTGCAACCCCCCATACAATAACCTTGTGACCCCCTCCCCCAACACCTTTTTGGGTCAGAACAATTACACCACGGTGAAATTTCAGATGAAAATAGCTGACATCAAGAAATTTACTATTTTAAAAATCCTATGACTGTTAAATTGAGCAAAATGGACCATGAATTCGGTAGGACCCTACCAATAAGAGTATTTAGCATGTAGATTGCTTCACATACATAAAGAATTAATGAAGCACACTGAACACTGGTGCCAAAGGAGTTGTGTCTACTCACAGTAGGGCTGAACTGAGCTCGGAGTGATTTAGCACTGAGGGATCAAAAATTCAGGTAGTTGATGGGCATTATGCAGCTGGTTAGTGAGGAAACTGTCCAGGGATCTACTCCCAACATTCAGGTTTTGTTATAACGAAAGTTTTATTAAACTTTATGGGATGCATCCTGCAGTCCTGACACCAGACATTGGCCTGAGTGAGGACCAAGATAAAATGGAGCCCCACCTGTTTGCCTAACTCTGGGCAAAACAGCTGGACCTGCACCAGTGGAGCCTGGCTTGGGTTGCACCATAGAAGAGAGAACAAGAGGAAGTTGCAAATTTGGGCAAGGGGAGTGGATCACCCCATTCTTGTAAAGCTGAGATCCTCAGTTTGCCCAGAGACTTAGGCTTTTGTTTTGAGTTCATTGCTGAACTCAAGCAATGAGCTAATTAATTCATCAACACACAGGGCCAGGTTCCACCCTTATCATCATCAGTGTAATCCAGGAGCAGCTCTATTAACTCCAGCAAGGCTACTCTTGATTTACATGGGTATAACTGAAATCAGCATCTGCCTCTTCACTGGTGTACTTGAAAGCAGAATGCTACCCCACAGGAGGTAGCATTGTCCAGTGGGTAAGGCACAAGAGCTGGGCTCTACTCCCCACTCTGCCACAGGCCAGCCATATGACCTTGGTCACGTCACATCACATCTTTCTCTCACCCTTCATCTGTCATGTTTATTTAGGCTGTAAGCTCTTCAGGATAAGCCTGGTCTCATGCATCTCTGCAACAGCACATCCTGGCTGCACAGGGCACTCCATCTGGTTACAGCACTGCATGGAGTCCTCACCTCTGGCTCCCTTCCTGGGCTCTCCATCAGCCCTGTAATGGTCTTTTCCAGCCTTCATCTTCCCCCTCCTCCCCCTTCAGGTGTTCTGTGGTTTGCCCCCCCCCCCAGCCCTGTCACCTGGGAGGCTAATCCCCTTCCAGAATAACACAGACAGTTCAAATGAAAGGCCAAACAAATCTTCAAACTAACAGCTTTTCTATCCCTCTCAGGCTCCCCTGTAGTTTCCTTGTTGGCCCTGCCTCAGGGGGCCAGGCCTTTTTGAGCTCTTCCTCTATCATTCCCTGTCAGTTAAACCCTCTTCCAGGACAGAAACCTGGCCTCTTTGCAGTCTTCCCCACCTAACTGCCTTCAGCTCCTTATAAGACCTAGCTCTGGTCAGAGACAATTAGTTAATTGCCCTCCCCTCTCCCCAGATGTGGCACATGACTAATTGAGGTTCTTTCACCTTTCAGGTGACGGGGCTTATACCCATCACCATCCCTCTCTGTGCTCAAGCCACAGAGTCTGTGAGGGTGTCACGTTCCAGGGCTTAACTGCAGCGTCCCTTGCAGTGAGATCTGGAAGGCCCAGGTTTGAGCCAGGTGTTGACTAAGGGGGCAGTTGTTGCCTATATACAGTGCCTAGTGGAATGGGGCTCTGAATTCATCTGGGCCTCCAGACCTTCACATGAATAACACAGAGGGTATTGTTCCCCTGTGAGGCTTGGGAAAGAAAGCCTTGACTTCAGAACATCTCATAGCTTCTGAGGAGGCTGGCTGTTTAAATTTCAGGTGACCTTTAAGTAATGCCAATGTGCTTAAAAACACAGGAAAGTGTTCATGGCTAGCTGGATGAGACTGATCTAGTATGATAGAAGACGACAGTGCATGTGAAGGCTGATGAAAAGCTCAGTACCAACAAAGGATGGTTGGAATTAGTACACCATACAACTATCACTTGACGGCACTTTTTGTGAGTGAGGGAAAAAACTGAAGAGCCTGGGGAGGAGGGCTGGGACTCAGGAGACATGGGTTGTCTGTCTAGCACAGCCAGAAGTCTGTTGGGTGACCTTGGGCAAGGCACATCACAGCTCTCTGCCTCAGTTTCCCCAGTGGTAAAATAGGGATTGTGATACTGGCCTCCTTTGTAAAGCACTTTGAGATCTACTGATGAACAGCACTATGTAATAGTTAGGTATCATTCGTACTGAAATGTGCCAGATTGGGGACTGAATTCCTCTGTTTATTCACAGAATATTCATAGATTTGAAGGGCAGACAGGACCATTAGATCACCTAGTCTGACCTATATAACACAAGCCAGAGAATTTCATCCAGGGAGCCCTGTACTGAATCCAGTGACTTACATTTGACTAAAGCATATCTGCCAGAAAGGTACCCAGTCCTGATTTGAAGGGATGGAGAATCCAACACTTTCTTTGGTAGTTTTTTCCATACTACCTAGATCAGTGATTGGGGGACACGATCATTCCCCTGTATTCGGCATTGGTGAGGCCTCATCTGGAGTCCTGTGTCCAGTTTTGGATCCCACACTACAAGAAGGATGTGGAAAAATTGGAAAGAGTCCAGCGGAGGGCAACAAAAATGATTAGAGGGTTTGAGCACATAACTTATGAGGAGAGGCTGAGGGAACTGGGATTGTTTATTCTGCAGAAGAGAAGAAGAGGGGGATTTGATAGTTGCTTTCAGCTACCTGAAGAGAGGTTCCAAAGAGGATGGATCTAGACTATTCTCAGTGGTAGCAGATGACAGAACAAGGAGTGATGGTCTCAAGTTGCAGTGGGGGAGGTTTAGGTTGGATATCAGGAAAAACTTTTTCACTAGGAAGATGGTGAAGCACTGGAATGGGTTCCCTAGGGAGGTGGTGGAATCTCCTTCCTTAGAGATTTTTAAGGTCAGGCTTGACAAAGCCATGGCTGGGATGATTTAGTTGGGGATTGGTCCTGCTTTGAGCAGGGGGTTGGACTAGACACCTCCTGAGGTCCCTTCCAACCCTGATATTCTAGGATTCAGTGCTAGCTTCCTCCGTGGGATTGCCCTCTGCCCTGAAGGTTGCCAGCAAGGGCTTGATGGGTAGCTCAGGCTACATGGACCTTACTGGTGTCTCGAGTATGAGATGCCTTTTTAGAACTGGACTGAGATCCCTCAACTCATTTCACATGTGCCACAAACCAAACCTCAGAGGGTACACACTTTGGTCTACCAAGGAATTTGATGTTTCTCCTACTACAAAACCTCCAGAGTTATCGACTCCCCACTGGTGCTATGCTTTTAACATTACTGCACTTTCTCACCTAAAATTTATAGATGTGCATTTTAAACCACCCTGGGGAAATTCCTACCTCAATATACACATGTGTGTTTTCGGGGCTCCTAGGAATACCCTATTATGCTTGTGCACTGCACGCAAGGTGCTGCTGGACTGATTTATCTCTTCCTGGTGTTATCGTTCTCAGGACGACATGACTTCATACGAGTTGGTATTAAAGGTCTCTCGATAGCATTACAATGTAACCTCTCAAGGGTTACGCCGTCTTGGAAACTCCAGCTATTTCAGAGCAACACTGGAAGCAATTAGGTGACTATAGAGCTAAGGGAACTCCATAGGTTTTCAAGATCTCCTAGTCTTCTAAACTTGCATTAGATGCATCATCCAGAAGCAGTGCATATGTTCCCATCAGCCCCTTCAGTTACATGCATCTCTATGTTTATGGAAACGCCAGGCAAAATATGTACTTGGGTGGCAGCCTGACAAGAAAAATCCATGATGCTTTTCATAGACTCTAGGGCCCGAAGGTCATAGTTTAAAGCTTATTTTCAGTCTGAATTTGTCTAGCTTCAGCTTCCAGCCACTGGATTTTGTTATGCCTTTGTCAACTGGGCTGATAAGCTAACTATCAAATACGTGTTCCCCATATAGGTACTGACCTTATTGGCTCTGATCCAGCTACCCCTTAACCGTCTCTTTTGGAAGAGATGTTAGTGCTTCATGCTTCTTTCTGATTGATATGGAACCTAGCATGGCTTGAAGTGAATGCAGCCTGCTAGATGTGGCCACTGCTATACTAACAGTGAACAGTAGGGGTCACTGTGGCAGAAGACAAAGTTCAGTGCGAAGTTTCCCGGGGGACTTTCTGATCAGTCATAAATCTGAGAACCTGTTCATTTAAGCGCTCATGGCACTTCTTGCCAGAGAACGGGATGTTAGCCCGGCTGTCCTGGCTGAATTGTCCAACTGCTTTCCCCTTCTTCACTTATCCTGTCTCCCTAAAATTTCTCCCTGAATTTTCAGATGGATAGAGAACTCATCTTCTCTTCCTGTCCTAAACTATTGTACACTGAACCCTGTTGAGCACCTGTTATCCCAGACTAGAGATGGCTGTATTTCAGTGGGCAGTATGTATTTCTTTTGAGTATTATTTGCTTGGGATGTTTCAGGATGAAAGGAGCTATCTGCAACTGAGATACTATTTTGTTATATTTATTTCAGGGTTTCGTTTTAAGCACAGGAAATAACTACTGTAGAGATGGCAATCATCAACTATCAGCCACAAATGACCAAAATAAAAACCATTGGTCCCTTTGTACAAGACCTGCAGCCAGTCAAGTAAGTTGCCTGAAGCTGTCGTAGTGTGTGGCACGGGAATTGAAACATTTTCATGAATTCATAATGAAATTTCATAACCTCCATGTAGCCCTATTGGCTTTGACACTTGTCGCATCTGATAGGTGGGGAGACTAGCCCTAATGTATGACAGTGTTTCTTCATTCACTCAAATGCAGGGGGCTGAGTGTGTGTGTGAGAAATAGCAGAAACACCAAAGAAGAGGACAGAGATGGCATCAAGGAAGCCCAAGAGACAGCGAGAGAAGTACTTGTAGTGTAGCCTGAGAAGAAGTAAAGGGCAAGCTTTTGGGCAGAGTGCTGGCTGCGAAGAGGCTTGGAACTGCAAGCAAAGAAACTGCCTTCTGCTCTTTGATTCCTCCTGTGTTTACCGAAACAGGACTGCGTGTAAATTTCTTTATAAATACATCAGATCACATCAACAAAACACCATCAATTACTGCCCACAGCAGAAACAATGCACAAGACTCCAAATATTGGCTAACTGCATGGGTCAAAAGGGGTAACAATATACATCTCTATAAGATGATTGGGCTCAGACCTTGTATCCTTAGCTCAGGTCTTAAGTGCCTGAGCATCAAGTTTCAGAACTAGGCATGCTCGTGTGACTCCAGCACAACCCAAAGAATACCAGGGAGACTCCAAGCACAATCGCAGACTACAGAGGTGGGCAGTCCTGAGTTCAGGCCATTTTAAGCTGATGAGACCTCTTAGGAGATGGGATTAAAGGCATTTCTTGAAGCCAAACAATGGGGGAGGCCCTGTTTCAGTGGGATACTTGGCTCATCCCAGCTGCCTGGAGCTGTGAATCCTGCTACCCATATTCTCTTGTAAACACCAGGCACTCAAAATGAACAGGACTCACAGCTCCAGGGCTAGAGCATATGGGGGAAGAGGTGGCCTATCTAAGCAGTGCTTGGCTGAGGCAGGATCCCAGGGGATGCTGGAAGTGGATAAGGCCCATAAAGGGGTGCCTGAGAGTATGCGCTCACCAGCTGAAGGTATGACATCCATAGAATGAATGGAACAGGCACTGCTCCCCCTCCACAGAGCAAGACCTTGGCTAGAGCTGGTTGAGAATATTTCGACATCACGCTTTGTGCCGGAAAATGTCGATTGGTCAAAACCAAAACTTTTGGTGGAAATATATAAGTTTAGACGACCCGTCCGTCAGGAGTGTGTCTCAGGTCCAGGATGGAATCTCTGGTCAAAACCGCACAGAGACACCCTAGAACAGCCAACGGCCCCGTGGTTGCAGCCTGCAGGGTGATAGCATCAGTTAGTCTCTGTCTAGCCTGATGAATATTTAATTGTGTATGCAAAATGAAACATCCCCATCAAGAGAGGGTGAGAGCTGCCCGGTCTGGAACTCAGGTTCAAGTCCCTGCTAAGAATCAGGCAGAACAGGAATTTGAAATTGGGCTACATATCAGGTGAGTATCCTGGGCTATGCTGGGGTTAGGGTAGGGTGACCAGATGTCCTGATATTATTAGGATTGTCCCAATATTAGGGGCTTTATCTTATATAGGCAACTGTACCCTTACCCCCAGAAAAATTGTCCCAATGTTTCACTCTGGCTACCTGGTCACCCTAGGTGTGGATTTTGCTCTAGTTTTTCAGAAACATTTCTGCAAGGTCTTGGTTTAGTCCTGGTGTGCAATGAAACCAGACGCTGAAACCTTGACATTTTTTGCTAAACACAATTCTTGTTTTCTGGCCAGTCCAGACCATGACCGAACCTCAACCCCATCCAGCCGTTCCCTTTGGTGGCACTGGGGAGTGCTACTACTGCCTCTCGGTCCCAGAGTATACAGGCAGTGTAAACATCAGGGCGGGATGGGGGTGGGAACAAGAGCTTCCCGCAGCTTCTGCCCCCTAGGACCTCTGTGCTGTAGCAGCTACGCTGTGATCCACAGGTTGGTCGGAGCGAAGGGGAAAACTACCAATAGACTTGGGCAGAAGGAATCAGCCACTGTCATTTTCCAAGCCCCATCCTGCTGTGTGGTATAATGGAGCTTTCCTTACGGTACTAGAGCCCTGCAAAATAGGCTTGAGAGCGCAAACGCTCAGGCACCACACTAGAAACCCCCCTTGCATCTGGATCCTGCAGCAACAGAGGGTGAGCCCCTTTTATTTGCTGGAATATTTCTGTCTGGTCTGGCCATTGGTCCTGGCATCTAATCTTGTGCTTCTGAGCTAGGCAAAGCTATTTTACAGATCTTGTACTACGAGTAACTGAAACTCGCTACTGGTTCGTTTCAGGTCTGTCCACCAAGCCATAATTCAGGACTACCACACGAGTTCAGCAGGAACATTCCCCACCCGCCCATAGACGAACTTTACGGTTGCTCAACATTCTATTGCTGGCCACAAATGTGTGCACGCCACATGTCTTTGTAATCACTTAATGACTCATTTCCTTAATCTCTCATTTCCTATAGCCTTATTACAAGCAATTCATAACCCCAGCTCCATCGCTGTTCTTTGGCTGGAGTCAGGAAGAGGTGAGCAGAGCCCTACTTCTGGTTGGTTGGCTGAAATACCCCGCTCTATTCCCCCTTGAAATGTTCTGCTGGGCCTTGTCTTCTGTTGCAGCGTCACCAACTGATGAGGTAAGAATGCATTAGCTATGAGCTCCCTTGTTGCCAAACCCAGCCAGCAACCACTTCCTGGCTCTAGCCAGATGTGTCTGCTGTTTTGGAATGAACGCACGCCACCCAGGGAGAAGGTTTGCATAGTCTTGTCTTTGATATGTCGGTGGCCAGTGGATTCTGCAGCAGGAGAACAATCTGTCAGTGTCTTGGCTGTTCATTTGGTCCTTAACCTCAGTGAGACACCAACCAGCTGATGGCCTTGGCGAGTTGACCTTGTAAGTCAAAGGAACTCCAGAGGATTTTCCCCCCACACCAAGAGGAGTGAAATCAACCAGGATGTCTCTGTGATAATGAGTAGCCAGGGGACAATTTTATCAGTGGGAAGTGTCTGGAGGGGAGCAAACATGCTGTTTTGTTTCCTCTGCTGCTATCTTTGCATAAAGGAGTGATGAATCAAATGCACATGCCTTCTGTAATACCCCAGGCTGATTAGAGGACAGTAAGTGGCTGAGACTTGAGTCTGACCCTGTCACCAGGTCCTGCTAGACCAAACAGGCTGCACCCACCCTAAAGCCAACTCCTCCGCCACTCAGCGTTTCCCTTAAGAGATAGCTTGGCAAAGTTCAGTCTCAATAGAAAGTAGAATGGTTTCACTTCAGGAAAGGCTGGGGATGGGGTTAGGACTAGAAAAAAAAAGTCAAGGGGCAGGAGGAAGAATTAGGTCTTTCCCTTCTGGAGGTCTGGGTTTGAAACCTTGTACCCATGAGCCATAAGGAGATGTTTCTGCGCACCCAGTACTAATTCCCAGATTGGTTGAGAGGGCAGAGACACAGAGGTGAGAAGGCCCCAGATCTGGGACTGGCTTGAAGGACTTTTTGGTTATGACAGTCTCAGAGGTGAGACCCCAGGACTAGAAGAGCAGGTCAGGACTGAGGCGCATTGGCAGAGAATTGCGAGGACCCGCTCAGGGCTAGAGCTGGGGGTGAGGTTGCTGGTCAGAGTCGTTTTGGCAGAGCTATGTGAAGGAGCCGGGGAATGAACAAGCTGGGAAGTGAGTGGCATCGCCAGAACTATGTGTGTATGGCAGGAAGCCAAGATGGAGATAGAAGGGGTGAGGCTATTTATTTAGATAGTGATCTTAAATAGCTATATGGCCCCTATGGCCGCAGTATCTGAGCACCTCACAGTCTTTAACATGTGTATCCTCACAACACTCCTGAGAGATAGGGCAGTGCTAATATCCCCATTGTCTAGATGGGGAAACTGAGGCACAGAGATCCTAAGGGACTCACAAGAGGGCACACTGGAAATCTTCAGTGGAGCAGGGAATCAAATGTGGGTCTCCAGCTACTGCCCTCACCCCTGGGCCAGACCACCTTCCTTCCAAGGCAGAGCCTCACTACCATATATTGTAATGTGAAGGCTAATGTACACCACTACCCTCTTCTGGATGGAATCGGAACTGCTCATGTATGTGTCATAGCCCCCACTCTTCTCTCCTCTAATGGAGATTCTCCTGGCACTTAAGTGGTAGGGGCTGGTGCTTTTTTGAAGCATGAGGATCTGAGTTCTACCCCTGTTGTCACCCTGAAGTAGACTCACTGATCTCTGTGGGGCTACTCATACACGTAAGGACCTTGTAGATTTTGGGGCCTTGGCCTATGGCCCGTATTGTGGAGAAGGTCAGACTAGGTGATTGGAGTGGTCCCTTTTGGCCTTGGACTCTGTGAATGTGACAGTGGGGTTGCACAGGCCTTACTGAGAGTACAGATTGTCCTACAGAATCTTCCTGACTGCTGCTGGCGAAGGAACCGTGTGGTGAGTTTGCAGGGCTGGACGCGAGAAAGGAACATCTGCTAGATCTGGAATCAGTGAGAGGCCCCACAAGGAAACCCGCGACGCTGTCACTACAGAGTTTCACTTCCCAATTCCCACACTCGATTTTTTCATTCAAAAAACCAAATCCATTCCAATCAGCTCAGAACCGTCGGAGCAGAGAGCGATGGATGCAGGCAGGTGTGCAACCCGGCAGCTGACCAGGATTCCGGGGGCTTGCTTGTTATAATAATGCAACAAGATGGATCAGATAACATGAAAACGTGATTCCCCCGCTCCCCAGTACATGACCTGACCTGACACATTGCAAAGAGCTGCAGCACTGGCAGCTGAGACATTGCAGTGTTCTCCGTAAAGCCTTGCAGCGCAGAAAGCAATGGCATCGCAGCACATTATCAGCCATTCCTGGATTTCACAGACACAGAGGTCAGTGCAGCCAGCCCTGCAGGGAATTTGACTTTTCAGCTGTCTCTCTCTCTGGTAAACTTTGACCTATGCACAAACCAATATCAAAGAACAGGTTACCACAGACACACATGCAATCCCCCCATAGACTTGACAGCATTTCATGTAAACAGAGGCACCACCATGTCCAAGACCATAAATCAAGATGGCATATGAGAGGCAGCGTGGTATGGGGATCCCAACAAGAACCTGGCTGTCAGGACTCCTGGGTTCTCTTTCTGCCTCTCAGTTTTGAATATGCACAAGCCACCGTCTCTGCCAGTGTACATCAGAAAGCACAGGTCTACTGAAATCAGTGAAGTGATATCAGTTTACACCAGCTGAGGATCTGGGCTTGTGGCTCTCAGTTAGCTCATATTTCTCTATGTCATGAGGTTCTTATTTTAAAAGAGACATTGTTGTCTGATGGACAGTTCCTCTTCCAATTCATCACCACCTGGATTAGCTCCCCTCCAATCCCAAATATCCCATGACAAACTATAGCAAATGCTTACATGGAAAAGTGACACTAGGAAAGGATTGAATGCATTTTAGCTGTTTCAGTGTGATATAGCGGCTGGAAACTCTTATGTTCATGGCACATATCCACACACAGAGAGAAGTTTAGACAAAAACATAAAATATTCATTCTGGAAGCTTGCAACATGACACTGCTTTTTTTCTTAGAATCTAGAACTCTAACACATAAGAACCAAAACCAGAGAGAGACAAAGCAGGCTGCTCCCTACACAGAGCGAGGCAGAACTCAGCTCACCTTACTTTAGGTTGGCTTTTTGCAGACTGATTACGCAAGAGCCAGATCACATGCTTCCCTGCAGAGCCCCATAGCCTGAAAGAGGAGTCAGGAAACCTCTTACAAATGAGGAGGAAAAGCCAGCAGCATATGACTGACCAGCTCTCCATGTATCATTGGTGAGCATGCTATGGCCTGCCAGTGGTCCATAGTCCACAGTTTGGGAAACACTACTGTACTTGATAAGGGTGCCACAGGACTTAAAGAACTGAGGTTTGAGACCTCAAGAGGGGAAGGGGCTGGCAAATATGTGGAAAATCTTAATGAATTAAGTTTCTGGAAGCATGGCACATCTATGGTCTTTACTTGGAGCTCAGGGAGCAGGGTGATACATTTTATATATTTTTAATGAGATAACAATACACCTAAGTTGAATTATGAACCCCGCAAAATGTGTGGGAAGTAGGTGATGGCTTTTAGCTTGTCCTGGCCCAGCACTAAAAGGACCTCTAGGGATATACGCTCCACAGAAGGATGGATTGTCCATTGGTTGGGGTGTTAGCCTGGCCTTTGGAAGAACTGGGTTGAGCTGTTTGCTGTGCCCTATACTTTATGTGTGATCTTGGGAATGCCACTTACACTTTCTGTCCTCATATTCCCCACGTATAGAATGGGGATGATGGGAGGCTCTGTTCTGTAGAGATTGTGAGGTGCTCAGACATTAGGATAATGGGGGACCAAGTAAGCACCGAAAATAGATAAATCCATTCCCCATCTGGCTTGAATGTCGGCACTCGCCAGGGACCTTGATGTTTCCAAAGAGCGATCAGCAAACCTTGTAGCTGCTTGAATGGAGAAATGAGCAGGACCCAGCACCCTATGACTAAGCATTTGAGCCAAAATAGGGCTGTTGGTTCAAAGTTAAAAGTGTTGTCGAGAGACTCCCAAGTCTCACAAGGTTATCCCAGCCCATTGGTGGCTGGGTTGAGATTCTCAGAGCCCCCTGCGGCCATCTAAATGACTCACCAAGGATCCAGGCTGTGGGAAATTAGCCTTCAGTTCATTTCTGCTCTAGGGTGCAGAGGCCACTTTCACTCCCTTGCCTGTCAAGTACCATGTTTTAAGAGTGCTTCCCTCTGAGGAATCCAAAGTGCTTTCCAGATGTGGGCAGACTGAGCATCACCACCCTGTGAATCAGGCAAGCATCATTAGACCTTTTAAAAATGGAGAAGCTGAGGCACAGACAGATGCAGCTAATTCAAACTCTTGCAGAAACCTGGTAGGAGCACAATCAGGAGCAGGAGGAGTTTAATGGCTGCCACTGAGACTTGCAAAGGGTATTTAGTTAGGTGTATTTCTTTTTCATTAAGGACTCCAAATGTCTAAGTTGTGAAATTGGGGAATAATACAGATGTGTATAAAGACTTTCATAAATAGGCACAGACAGGCCCTGCAACCCTCAAATCTCACCTGTTCTTCAGAGGGTAGGTATCTTAGAGTAGCTGGGTAATATTCAATAGAAAACACCCTGCATGACAGAGGAAATTGTGAGATGCACTTTTGCGTGCAGTTGTCTTTGGGGACGCAATTTAGGCTACAATAGTAACACTGAAAAGCCTCAAAATATCTGAGCTCCTTAAAGTGGGAAAAATGTTTCTGGCAACACAGGAATCTCCAGAGATCTTATTTTAGTAAAAGAATAATAAAAGCAGTGATACTCGGTAGAATGTTCCTAGGGGACAAAAACTGAGCCCTCCATAAACAGAGTTGGATCAAAGCACTTACATTTTTCCATATACAATGAGCAAGCTGATACCTTCAGCCCAAATGGCTTTCAGACTAGCAAAAAGAAAGAACCAAGAAAATCTCCATAAGAGAGAGCGCAGTGCGAGCATCTCCTTTGTACTGAACTCAACACAAAATCAGCAGAGAATCCTGTGGCACCTTATAGACTAACAGACATTTTGGATCATGAGCTTTCGTGGGTGAATACCCACTTCGTCAGATGAATGTAGTGGAAATTTCCAGGGGCAGGTATATATATGCTAGCAAGCAAAGCAAGCAATGTAGAGGCGGATAACAGATGTTAGTTCAACAGGGGGGAGAGGAGTTGCCTGTTCTAGCATTGAGGTGTGAAAACCAAGGGAGAGAAGAAACTGGTTCTGTGAAAGGTGGGATCATTGTCCAGGATGGCGTTGTAGACCCTGATGAATGCGTTGGAGGGTTTTAGCTGGGGTGTATGGTGATGGCCAAGTGGAGTCCTGTTGGTTCTTCCTTTCGTTTTTCTTGCAAGTACAGGCTTCTGGGTACCACGTCTGGCTCTGTTGGATCTGTTTCCTTATTTCCTCGTAGTGGGTATTGTAAGTTTGAGAATGCTTGGTGGAGATTTTGTAGGTGTTGGTCTCTGTCTGCAGGGTTGAACAGCATGACAGTTGTACCTCAGTGCTTGACTGTGAGAACAATGGATCGTGTGATTGTCCGGATGGGTGTGAAAGCTGAAGGCATGAAGGTAGGCATACTGCGGTCGGTAGGTTTTCGATGCTACGGTGTGTTAATGTGACTATCACTTATTTGCACGGGGGGCTTAGAAATGGACTCCTGTGTAGAGGTCCATTCACCTGCACGATCGTTCACCTGCGGATCACCGAGTTGATTTCAACCTGCGCGTCCACCAATGTAATATTCGCCATTCATATGCCAGCAATGCCCCTCTGCTATGTTTACATTGGCAAACTGGACAGTCTCGCAGAGGAAAAGGATTAATGGAACACAAATCAGATATTAGGAACAGGGCAAATATACAAAACATGTGAGGAGCACTTCAACCTTTCCTGGCCCAGACTACTATAGCAGACCTTAAGTGTGGCCATCCTGCAGCAAAAAACTTCAGGACCAGAACTTAAAGGAAAGCTGCTGAGCTTCAATTCATCTGCAAATTTGACCACAATCAGCTCAGGGTTGAACCAAGACTGTGCAATGGCTTGCCATACTACAGAACCAGTTCATCCTCCCTTGGTTTTCACACCTCAAACTGCTAGAAACAGGGCCTCATCCTCCCTGATTGAACTAACCTCGTTATCTCTAGCTTGCTTGCTTGCTAGCATATATATACCTGCCCCTGGAAATTTCCACTACATTCATCTGACGAAGTGGGTATTCACCCACGAAAGCTCATGATCCAAAATGTCTGTTAGTCTATAAGGTGCCACAGGATTCTCTGCTGCTTTTATAGATTCAGACTAAAATGGCTACCCCTCTGATACTCAACACAAAATGGCTGCCTGTCTCCTTAGAGATTTAAAAGAGCAGTACGCAGAAAGCAAAAGCATATAGTACTGGTATATTTAAAGAGAAAAGGATGGCAGAGAGAGCTAAGGGTTGAGATGTCTCATTTGGAACTGGAATCATGGGTGGACAGGAAATGCAGAAGTCAGGGCCTTTGTGTTGTTATGTCTTGGGGAGGGTAAGGGTAGGTGTTATCGGAGCCTGCGGAGGATGGTTCAGAGGGGGTTGGTAGACTGGGGCCAACTTCTGTTTATTCAAGATTCTCTTTCTTAATGCCTCAGTCACCCTCTCCAATTCCCCTTCCTGTCTTGTTGGCTTGCACTAAGTATACTTACATTTTAAAAAGGAAAAAAAAAACACCTTATGGGCTTCCCATAAAAGTAACGAGGAGGGAGACGTAATGCCCCATAATTTCCCCTTAAAACGTGCCGTTAGCTGCTCTGTGTATTTCCTGCCTCAGCTGGTTAGTGCTGAGGAGTCAGGTTCTTTCTTCCTTGTCAGGGAGGGGGGGAGAGGAGTTAAGAAGGATGCATGTACAGTCTGGCAGGTGCCATGGGAGATATCTCACAGCTGGAATGCTGCACCAGCTCATGGAACTGATTTCCAGACAGGATCGGGCCCACGGACCATATAGTAGGGAGATTAGTGGGTGTGTACATCCTAGCGTCTTTGCACAGGCAGCTCCATAAATCTCTGCTTGTTAAGATCTTCCATATGCTGTATTTTAATATCAGCCTGCACTGCAGGCGCTGTGACATGAACTGCTGGATGGATCGGTTCGGCTTGCTCAGCTGCCTACAAATCCGGTCCTGATTCTAAACAGCATTGGAAACAGCTCTGTGTTGGGGCACAGCTGGGGAACCACTGAAAGACTTGCCAGAAACAGACAGGAGTGGAGAAGCTTTGGCACTGCCCTAAACGCTAGAGGTGTAGTGGGCACATGATGATGAGGATGAAGCCTGACTTCAGTACCTGGCAAATTGGTTGAAACAATAGAAAGAACAGAATGATCAGACACAGAGATGGACACGATTTGTTGGGGAAGAGTCAGCAAGAATTGTGTCCAGGGAAATCATGCCTCACCAATCTACTAGAATTCTTTGAGAGGGTCAACAAACATGTGGATATAGTGTACTTGAACTTTCAGAAAGCCTTTGACAAGGTCTCTCACCAAAGGCTCTTAAGCAAAGTAAGGAGTCATGGGATAAGAGGGAAGGTCCTCTCATGGATTGGTAACTGGTTAAAAGATAGGAAACAAAGGGTAGGAATAAATGGTCAGTTTTCAGAATGGAGGGAGATAAATAGTGGTGTCCCTCAGGGATATGTACTGGGACCAGTGCTGTTCAATATATTCATAAATGATCTGGAAAAAGGGGTAAATAGTGAGGGGGCAAAGTTTGCAGACAATACAAAATTACTCAAGAAAGTTAAGCCCTAAGCTGACTGCAAAGAGTTCCAAAGGGATCTGACAAAACTAGGTGACTGGGAAAGAAAAACATAATCCTAACTACACATATAAAATGATGAGGTCTAAATTAGCTGTTTCCACTCAGGAAAGAAATTTTGGAGTCATTGTGAACAGTTCTCTGAAAACATCTGCTCCAGGTACAATGGAAGTCAAAAATGCGAACAGAATGTTAGGAACCATTAGGAAAGGGATAGATAATAAGAAAATATAATGCCACTATAGAAATCTATGGTACCCTCACAGCTTGAATACTGTGTTCTGGTCAACCCATCTCAAAAAAGATATATGAGAATTGGAGAAGGTGCAGAGAAGGACAAAAAAAATAATTAGGGGGATGGAATAGCTTCTGTATGAGGAGTGATTAAAAAGACTGGGACCGTTCAACTTGGAAAAAGAGATGACTAACGGGGGATATGATAGAGGTCTATAAAATTTTCAGTGGTGTGGAGAAAGTAAATAAGGACGTATTTACCGCTTCACGTAACCCAAGAACCAGGGGTCACCCAATGAAATGAACAGGCAGCAGGTTTAAAACAAACAAAAGGAAGTACTTCTTCATAGTAGGCACAGTCAACCTGTGGAACTTGTTTCCAAGGGCTGTTGTGAAGGCCAAAAGTATAACTAGGTTCAAAAAAGAATGGGATAAGTTGATGGAGGACAGGCCCATCAATGATTACTAGCCAGGATGGTCAGGGACACAACCCCATGCTCTGCATGTCCCTAAGCCTCTGAATGCCAGATGCTGGGAATGGGCGACAGGGAATGGATCATTTGATAATTGCCCTGTTCTGTTTACTCCCTCTGAAGCACCTGGTATTGGACACTGTCGGAAGACAGAATACTGGGCTAGATGCACCTTTGGTCTGACCCAGTATGGCCGTTCTTATGTTCTTAAGTTCTCTGGCCTCGGTTATACAGGAGGTCAGACTAGAAGATCACAGTGGTCCCTTCTGGCCTTTGAATCTATGATTTTGTGAATGAATTCACAGTAGTGCCGAGGGGTGCCAATCATCATTCAGGCCCCTCCTCTCTACTCTCACTACAGTATATTCTTTGTAGGCCAAAGAGTCCAGGAATGCAGTAGTTACACAAGCAGGATACAATGGGGGAAAATGTTCAAATGTTCAGTTCCCATAAAATATCAACATTGAAAACTTGAGATGGGCTCTGGGCTCAAGCCAAACCCCATATCCACAGCCCTCGGCACTCTAGAGAGTTCACCACTGAAGCTGAGCTTTGCAGCTGCTCTTGATCCTTTTATAACAAGCAGAACCAAAAACCTGGATCCAAAAAAGTCTCAAGATCTGGATCTAGCTATGAATCTGCTTCTAAATTTGCAGGTCAGACTCATCTTTACTCCAAAACTGCATGGTCGGGACATCAGGCTTGAGACAAAGATGTCTGTCTGTCCAACAGTGTCCATCACCATTGCATGTAAGCACTGTTTTTTCCTGACGTTTCCAATCCCTTTGTGTTTCCGGATGGGGTGAAAATACCACAAGAAATTTTTTTAAAGAAACATTAAAAATTAAACCAGATGGAACACTAGAACTTATGGTTTAAGGAAATGATTTGCACTGGCTAGATGATTTAACCTGCGTGGGTTAGTTGATTTATCAAGTCTTCTCCTTCTCTACCTTATGTGAAACTCAGCCTGGGCAAATGTAGGAAGCAAAGGGCAATTAGCAAGTGAGAGAAGTAAACTGAGTTTTTTCAAACATCCAAGAAAATTTGATTCACGTTTGGGGTGAAAGTTTAAACTTTAATTTTGCCAAATGGTTTCCTCCACCCTGCTATGCTGAATTAAGTCACTTAGGCACACTGAGTTAGGATAGCTCTCCAAAAACCCTTACCGCTGTTATCTAGGTATTTGCACAGGATCATCACTAAGGACCTATAGTTCCCGTTGTTTGAAAACATCTGAGGCATTTCCTTGTCTGTTTTACTAATAGTGAGAGGTGTCAGTTTGACATGCCACCCCTGAAGAATGCAGCCTTCCACCTATCCCCAGTGTGATAGACCCAGGCCAGTTGGGAACAGCAGAGTAGAAGGGAGATATACTGGCCACTGGATAAGCAGTTTTCTGTTCCCTGAATGACCAGAGCAGAGGCTGCTCCAGGCTAATGAGAACACCTGACTCCAATTAACCTGCTAAGGGTCAGGTGAGGCAGTTAAGCACCTGACTCTAATTAAGGCCCCTCTGATGTTATAAAAGGGCTCACTCCAGTCAGGCCAGAGGGAGCCAAGGAGCCAGAGGAAAGGAAGTGCGTGTAAGGAACTGGGAGCAAGAGGTGTGCAAGAAGCTGAGAGTGAGTAGGCATACTGGTGGAGGACTGAGAAATACAAGCATTATCAGACATCAGGAGGAAGGTTCTGTGGTGAGGACAAAGAAGATGTTGGGAGGAGGCCATGGGGAAGTAGCCCAGGGAGTTGTAGCTATTGCACAACTGTACCAGGAGACACTCTAGACAGCTGCAGTCCACAGGGCCCTGGGCTGGAACCCGGAGCAGAGGATGGGCCTGGGTTCCCCGCAGACTTCCCAACTCCTGATCAGACACAGGAGGAATTGACCTGGACTGTGGCTTCTACCAGAGGAGAAGGTCTCTGGGCTGTTTCCTGACCCACAGGGTGTATCTGTGAGGCGAGCAAATCTGCCAATAAGCACAGGACCCACCAAGGTAAAGGAGGAACTTTGTCACACCAGGTACAACAGCAATGTCAGATTTTATCGCATCATCTCAGACATGGAGGTACCATCTATAATGGCGCAGTACAGTCTCTATGGTCCACTCAGTCCTTGGACTCTCTGCCAGCTAGTATCGGTTGTGGTGAAGAGAACGTTTACTCTCTTCCAGTTGCACTTAGACCCCCAACTCTTTCCACATAGAGCCACAAACAGCCTTGAGGGGCAGTGGCGTTCTTCCCTGTTCACTTGGGCCTGGAACTGGACTGATAAACTGGAGATTAAAGAAGGGGTAGGCAACCTATGGCACATGCGCTGAAGGCGGCATGCAAGCTGATTTTCAGTGGCACTCACACTGCCTGGGTCCTGGCCACCGGTCCGAGGGGCTCTCCATTTTAATTTAATTTTAAATCAAAGAATCATAGAATATCAGGGTTGGAAGGGACCTCAGGAGGTCATCTAGTCTAACCCCCTGCTCAAAGCAGGACCAATGAAGAAATGAAGCTTCTTAAACGTTGTAAAAACCTTGTTTACTTTACATACAACAATAATTTAGTTCTATATTATAGACTTATAGAAAGAGACCTTCTAAAAATGTTAAAATGTATTACTGACACGCGAAACCTTAAATCAGAGTGAATAAATGAAGACTTGGCACACCACTTCTGAAAGGTTTCTGACCCCTGGATTAAAAGCTGTCTATCCCATTGCTAATCCTCTAAACCAGGGGTTCTCAAACCAGAGATTCACCACCCCCTTCTGACAATGAAAATTACTACACAACCCCAGAAAGGGGGCGAGCCCGTCTGAGCCCAACTAACCTTGGCGGGCAGCGGGGGTGGAAGGGGAAAGCTGAAGCCCAAGGCTGAAACCTTCAGGCTTAAGCCTCAGGTAGTGGGGCTCAGGCTTCGGCTTTGACCCTGGGCCCCAACAAGTTTAAGCCAGCCCTGGCGACCCCACTTTGGGGTCCCAGCCCACAGTTTGAGAGCCCATCTAGTCTACAGAGTTCATTGTAGTGCCTCAAAAACACCATTTGCTGTTGTTCGGTGGGCAAACAGAGACAGTCGTGGCATGATGCATGGCAAAGAGCTAAACAAAACCATTTGGACAGCTGAAATGGAGCATAGCTATATTGGAGTCATTTGGAATGAGAGGATTCTGTCGGGGAAAGTTAGGGGAGGCAGAACAAATCTTTGAAATGACCCAGCACCTCTCCAGCTACTCTTTGTCTTTCAGGGGAAGATTCATATGCGTCTTTCAGCTGATAAATATCTCCTGGTCTTATCTCACACTCCATGGGTTGTTCCCACAGATTTCCATGGGTCTTCTCTGCAACCTACACCTCTGGAAAGAAAGAGAATGTTCCAAGTCACAGCATCGCGATCCAGACAGCCTAACACAACAAGCTCACTGCTTCGTGTCATGACCTCACATAGGCATCACGTGTCAACGCTACACCTCCCTGTGCCGACACAGCGCTGCAGTCTGATTGGTCCCCTGGCAGGATGGATGTGAAATCAGGATGCTATAGGAAGTTAGTGAGGTAGACCCTATGCGGTGCATGCTCCTCAAAAAAAGGAAGCAGAAAGTGGTGACAGAGAGAGGAGGAGGGGGAATCATGTTCTTTAAAAGGGATTTTTCCTTCATCCCGTCCAGATACCAAACAAGTTTTAATGATGAAACCTGCTAACAGCTGGGGCTAATTTGGGAGATTATTTTAATGACAACAACAACCAGACAATAAAAGGCTCGCCCTAATTGTGGCTTGGTTCTGGCACTTTCACCCTCAGCCCCAATAAAATAGTTCCAGTTCGACCTTTTAGCCCCATTGCATCATCCCTGTCTGGTGGCAGGCTGTCTCGTGTGGATGTGATCAAACGCTACGCCTTTCTGCCTAGTGAGAGGAATGCCTCTGCTGCATTCTGCAATACGCAGGGAGGATGCAAGCTCTGATACATTTAGCTGTACATTTCCCACAAAGCATTATCGACATCCTGTCTGCTACTGACTGCTATTTATAGGATAGAGCGTTCTCTAAAGCATGACATTAAAATCCGTTGCCTCATCATTCAACTCCCTCCCTCCCAACAGAGGTGAGTACACTTTGAAGGAAGGTTTGTTGTTGTAGGGTTGCTCATAATCAGGGGGCATTTCACACTAGACTGTCATTGTAGGGCTACTCATCGCCACTAGGCACTACGCCCTTGTTCATTGTTGGGAGTTGAACTGATTGTGCTGTTTAGTACTGTAGGGCTGCTCACATGTGCTGGGCTGCATATAATGGTTTGTTTTTGTAGGGTTGCTCTTAAATACAGGGTTGTACTCAGAGTAGACTTCTCAGGAAAGCTGAATTGCTAGCACAGATTATTTTCGTAGAAAAGAAGAACTTTGAAATATTAATCCCCCCAAATTCCATAATACTTAGCTCCTACCATCGGTAGATCTGAAAACACTTTACAATTCCCCATTTCACAGATGGCAAAACAGAGACCTAGTGATTTCCCCACAGTCACACAACAGAACCAGAAATGAACCCTGGTCTGCTGAGTCTCAGGCTGGTGGGCCATCCACTTGGCAACACTGCCTCATCAGATGACTGTTGGGGATTTTACAACTCATTACTGCCTATGAAAAAATGACTATGCTGACTCTTGGGTCAAACACCTTGGGAAAAATCTTGTTTTCAGATGCACGGGTGTCCCCTCTAATAGGTTCACCTGCTGTCGGGCACACTACATTGGCTATATCTTAAATCTATCTAGAGAGGGAAGCTGGTGCAGAGTTTGTTGATGGGGTCCATCTTTGCAGGAGCACCAGACCCTAGTCAAGAGGGAAAGCAAGGTCAGACTAGATCTAATGGTCCTTTCTGACCATAGTATCTCTGAATCTAGTGCTTTGGGATCTGCCCTTGTGCCAAGTAGAATGCCAGGTGTTGGTTTTGATCTGTGAAGCCTATAGGGACAAGAACTGGAAAGAATTTCCTAAAACAGGGCTTCCAGTCTCCTGCTTCTCCTATTGGAAAGCTGTTCCAGAACCTCACTCCACGGATGGCTAGAAACCTTCCTCTAATTTCCAGCTTAAATGTATCCATGGCCAGTTTCTCCCCATACCAGCATTGTCATTTAGCTTTAATAGTTCCCCTCCTTCCATGGTGTGTAGCCCCTGATGTGCTTACGGACAGCAATCAGCTCCCCTCTTAGCCTTCATGTTGCTAGACTCTTCCAGTCTCCTCTCGTAAGACAGGCCCTCCGTTCCCTGGTCATCCTAGTAACTCTTCTCTGCACCTGTTCCAGTCTGAGTCCATCTTTCCTGAACATGGCTGACCAGAACTGTACACAGCATTCCAGAGGCCAGTGCCTTGTCCAATGGCATTAATACTTCTCTGTCTCTGCTGGAAATACCTCTCCTGATACATCACAGAGCCAGTCGCATTTGCCTTTTTCACAACCACATCACCTTGGGGTTTCATAATCATCCTATTGTAACCCACACACCTCCTGGGTGTGATTTTCTGTCCCCACTAGTGGCAATGAGACCACTTAGTCGTGGTCTACACTGGGTGGGGGTGTATCTTAGGTCAACTTACCTGGCTGTGAGGACGGTGGCGAATCAACCGCTGCCGCTCCCCCGTTGACTCCGCTTCCACCACTCGTGAGCTGGAGTTCCGGAGTTGATGGGGAGTGCATTTGGGGATCGATTTATCCACGTCTAGACAAGATGCGATAAATCATTCCCCGATAGACTGATCTCTACCCGCCGATCTGGTGGGTACTGAAGACCTTCCCTTAGAAATTAGTGAGCCTGCTACAGTCTTTAGCTCATGCGGCAGAGACTCATGCGTTTAGCTCCAGAGGTTCCAAGTTCAATCCCAGCCACCGACAACTGGCACCTATCAGTGTTACACTATGATTGACCGATACGCCCCAGTCGTTCTTCTCATCTGTTGATGAGCCCCAGTGTAAAGCAGAAATGATTGTTTCTGCTAAAAAAAAGGTTTATCTGAAAGGCCACCTCCCTCCCCATGCTGTACCGCCACAGATGAGATTGCTGAGCAGCTCACACTGGAGCTGAGTGTGTATAAAAGATAACAGGCAGCTAGTGCGCTGTGCTCTGTGAGGCCCCTTCAGCTGTCCAACTCATCCTCCACCCCGGGTCCAAAATTGTCCTAGTTCTTAGAAAGGTGTCTGTCTTTTCTCCAGGCTGAGACATCCTGGCAGGAATCTGGTGGGCGCGTGTAAGATCTCAACGACGTTTTCATCAGCTGGGTGATGATTCTTTGTCAATTATTGGTTAAAGGGAGGATCCCTGTTTTTGGAAGGGTAGATTTAAAATGTTCCCAGGAGTGCCTAGAGCAAAGGAGAGAGGCTCCTTATTATGGGATGTGCCTATAAATCAAAAGAATATGGAGCCATCTTCTGGAAGTCAATGGAGTGACTCCAGATTTACACCACAGTAAATGAGAACAGAATTTGGCTCCCCATCCTTAAAAGGAGATTCTGGCAGGGCATGCTCTGTGTGGGGACCTTCAGTTTAGAACTCGCTCCCTCTGTTTTCCTCAGCCAGAGCCCAGATTTGTTCTGGTTGTTATTTGTGATTTATTTTCTGGGTGTGCTGGAAAACCCACCTAATTCGCCTCTTTGTTGAGGGGGTCAGAGGATAGAGGGGAACCATTTACGGGCCATCTTTTGTCTATGTTTATATTGTAATTTTAATGTATGGAGGAGGTGTATTTTTAAAACGTGAGTAGATAAATAAATGGTTCCTTATTTCTTGAAGCATATGTTATCCCACTCAGCTCACAACACAAGGTCAGATTTTCAAAAGTGCTCCGAGTATACAGGGGAAACTCCTACCTTAAATGCTATCAGCCCATTCTTCTCAATCGAGGCCATGGAGCTATGCTATAACATCTTTATTTCCTTGATCCTGACATTTCTGCGAGACAGGAGCCAGTCCGTTCTGTGAGTCACTGCAGAAGACCCATCCACACACTGTGCTCTCTCCTGGAGGACGTTACTTTTGTTCTTTCTTGCTATCATCCTTAATCTACATAGATTCATAGATGCCAGTGCCAGAAAGGACCACTATGATCTTCTAGTCTAACCTCCTGAATGACACAGGCCACAGAACAGTAGTTCTCAGCCAGGGGTCTGGGGTTCCCTGAGGGGCCGTGAGCAGGTTTTGGGGGGACCGCCAAGCAGGGTGAGCATTAGATTCACTGGTGCTCAGGGCATAAAGCCAAAGCCCCATCACATGGGGCTGAAGCCTGGGGCTCTTAGCCCTGCCACCCAGGACTGAAGCCGAAGCCTGGGCAATGTAGCTTTGTGGGAACCCATGTGTGTGGGGTCCCAGGCAATTGCCCTATTTGCTACCCCCTAACATCAGCCCTGTGTTTTAGATGCAGATAACCAGTTATTGTGGCACAGGTATGCCATGGTGTTTTTAAAGCATGGGGGGGGGGGCTCCGAAAGAAAAGGTTGAGAACCTCTGGCCTAGAACATCCCTAAAATAATTCCTAGAAAAGATCTTTTAGAAAAACATCTCAATCTTCATTGAAAAATGGTCAGTGATGGAGAATCCACTCATGACACAAGCTAAATTGTTCCAATGGTTAATTACGCTCACTGTTAAAAATTTACATCTTAGTTCCAGTCTGAATTTGTCTAGCTTCAACTTCCAGTGTTTGGATCATGTTATACCTGAGTATGCTAGACTGAGGAGCCCATTATTAAATATTTGTTCCCTACGTGAGTACTTAGACTGTGACCAAATCACCCCTTAGGCTTCTCCTTGTTAAACTAAATAGACTGAATTCCTTGAGTCTATCACTATAAGGCAGGTTTTCCAAACTTTTAATCATTCTTGTACCCTCTGAACCCTCTCCAATTTATAAACATCCATCTTGAATTGGAGACCCACACGAACTGGATATAGTATTCCAGCAGTGGGCATACTGTTTACGATACATTTACATTCAGACTGGAATAATAGAGTTACTCTTCGCCTTTGGAAAAAATAGAACGCTGAGGGATACAGACCTATTATTCCACTCCGGTTTCAACACAGGGTCAGCTTTTCAAAACTGCTCAGCACCTAAGGTACAGATCTCTGTAGAAAATCTGGCCTTGACTGGAGGGGGGCTGGGCCCATTTTAAAATTCTGGCCGTGGCTGTTTCTGTAACTACATGTGTCTGTCACAGGCATTTATCTGGCACCCATTAGCATAGATTCTGAGCACCTAGAAGTCTTTAATGTATTTAGCCTCACAACCCTCTTGTTAGGTCAGATAGGGCTATGAGCCCCATTTTACAGATGAGAAACTGAGGCACAGACGCTAAATCACTGGCCTAAGGTCACATAGATTTGTTCTGATAGAGCAAAAATGGAACCTGAGTATCATAAATCCATGGTTAGCATCCTAGCCAGTGGACTATCCTCCCTCTTGATGCAGTAAATACTCTCCAAACGCTTAAGGGGGGACAGACCCAGCCCAAACGTGCCAGAGCTTCACTAATGTGTTGCTTAGTGCATAAACTGCCCCCCACTGCCCTCCAATTTAATGATCACCAGCTAAATTTCTTGAAGGCCTCAGAACAGAAGTTGCTCTGGAGGTAGGGTTGGGGGGACTTGACTGAAGCAAGATTAGCAGCTCATCACTGCTCCTGGCACAAGCTGTGACTATAGGTCCCTCAAACAAAGCCCAGAGCATGAACGCAGAGAAAGGGAGGTGCCGGCTGGAGGGGAAGAAAGCATACTTTTGTGAACAGTAGTTGGAGCCTGCATGGCTTGTGCTGCCGCTGCGTAGCATCACACAGCACCTGTTAGATCTTTCAGCGCAGCCATGGCTTGTACTGTTCTCAAGACACATGAACAGCTTGACTCTATAAAACTCCTGATATGTTTCCTTTCATTCCGAAGAGCTAATCAGAAACTTTCTGTTCCCCAAAGGCTGAAGAAAAGCGCAGTTTCTTCTGCTTGGGAAACAGGTTGGAGTTGTTAAAATAATTGGCAACAGTTCCTGCAGATTCCTTTGACCACATTTTAAAATGGAGGTGTTTTTTTTTCTCTCTTTTCTGAGATTTAGCCATAAAATTGCCCTTTATGACATTAGCAGTTGCAGAAGGCAGGAGTTTTCCTCATTAAAGCCGGGTTGCTAGAAGGGTCTGGTTATATCATTTGATGGGACAGTCCTTGCCAATAGCCCATTAAAACAGCCAAGGACGCACGCAGTAGTGTCAAGAGGTTGCTTCCTTGGTTACTTTGGTAACGTACAAGCAAACTTCATTCTAATCTCAGGGAGAGGATATGGGTTTATTTTAAAACGCATCTCCATCCTGGACTGCTAGATGCATGCTGAGAGGTTAGCTAGGGAGTTGGCAGAAGCAAATGCTGGAGTGAACAGGAAAATAACAGGAAGGTGCTGAGAAGGACACCTGAGTCTCAAGACCTGAGTTGGCCAATTTCCCAATTCATAAGGCTTGTTGGTCTCGAAGTAAGTCAGTGTCTGGTGGGGGGAAACCCCACCACTTACCTCTAAGAGACACAGCACAGACCTCAGACCCCAAAGGTGGCTTTGTGTTCTCCAGTCCAGGGGCTGGAGAGGTGTCCAGTGTAAATCATACCAGCCTCAGGGACCTGTCTAAATTATGGCAGTCTCTCAAGGCTGCTTCTGAGATGCAGAGTCACCCGAAATCTCTGCCACACTGCGTGCTATGGACCCACCCCGCTTCTGCCTCTCTCACCCCAGCATGCCCTTTGTGCTAGGACTCATGAAGGTAGTCCTTTAAGGACAGCCATCAGGCTGTCTTCTCCAATGCCAGCACTGGGAGAATCTCCCATAACCTAGACCTTTAGGCATTCAATATGACACTTTAGGCTTTTTACTCAGCCTAAATGGGAAAGAGCAACTTCACTGTAGCTGGTCCGAAGCTTGGCTGAAAAAGGGAGGTGGTTGGTGCCAGCTGTAAAACATTGCCAGAGAAATCCATGAAATGAGTCCTTTATGCATCCTGCATGAAAACTAGGTGTTCCTTGGAAGCGAAAGGTAGCATCCTTGTCTGAATGCTGAAGCCAGGGCTCCTGCATCAATCTGGACAGATGGAGTCAAAGAAGAGAGTCCAGAAAATAAGACTGGTATTGTGGAATACAGAGACATGAACTGGAAAAGGATATTGAAGAAGGCTATACGCTGCTATGCTATGGCATGTTGAATCACAGAAATGGATTTGGCATTGTTTCAGACAAAGTGGTGAGGGAATGCGGAATGGTTGCAGATAGGATAAGTATCAGGAAAATTTTGGTTGAGCTAGCTCTTGCAAAGGGCCCCCTAAATGTCCTATGTGCCTATGCACTCCAAGTGGGATGTGATAAACAAGAAAAAGAGGTTTTTCCAGGAAAAAATGTGCACTGTTGTACAGAGAGTGATAAGGAATGAAGGAGTCATCATGGGATCTGACCTTACTGGTTATGTAGGGAGGGCTGATAAATGCTTCAAAATGTGACGTGGTAGCCAGACATATAGAAATAGGAATAAGAAAAGAGCAATTATCCTACAGTGTGCTCAGCCATATGATTTGGTAGTTGGCAATTTATTTTTTGCTATGAATGAAGAACATCTGATTACCCATAACAAAGGTAGTATAAGAGCGCAGATAGATTACTTCCTGATAAATTGAGCTGAGCTGAAGAACATCAATAACTGTAAGCTCATCCCAGGGGAAAGCATTGCAACTCAACATAGAATGCTGCTTCTTGACTATGGGTCCATATCGTACATGAGAAGAAAGCGGCCAAAGCAGAAGAAAACCCAAGTGGTAGAAGCTTAATGAAGTTAGCAAGGAGTTTAAAATGAAAGTGTTGGAGAAGATCTCTTTAGAACAGCTAAGAGAAAATATGAATCCATGAAAGAATCAGATTGTAATCAGATTTCAAGAATGTGCAAAAACCTTGGCTGGTGAAACAAAGCAAATCTGGTGGTGAAGTGAAAAAGTTTGAGAGGCTGTGAAAGAAAAGAAAAATTGTTTTAAACTCTGGCAACCAATGCTCCAACAGCAGGATTTGCAGGAGTATAAAAAAGCCAAAAAGAAAGCGAAGAAAGAGATGACAACCACTAAAGCCAAAGCCTTGGAAGACTGATATGCTCACCTTGAAACCAAGGAGCATGAGGAAGAAATATATGGACTAGCAAAGGCCTGTGATAAGAGAACTAAAGATGTTGCTATCTTTGCATTAAGATTGCTCATGAAAAAATATACAGAAAACAGGAAAACCTGGCACATAGTATTCATCAGTCTTGAGAAGTCTTTGACTGCATTTCGAGAGAAGTCATCTGGTGGTGCATGAGAATGAAACAGATACCTGAAGACTATATCAGACTCATCCAGGACATGCACAAGGGTGCTGTTACCACAGCGCGATGGTCACATGGAGAAACTGAACAGTTTCTAGGAAGAATTGGAGTCCACGAAGACGCTTTTTTGTTCACATTGGTGCTTGATGAATTTACAGAAAACATCCAAAGGGTGACACCTGGTGTATGCTTTTTGCAGACAATGTAGTGCTAGTGGGGGAGAGCAAAGAAGAAGTGGAAGAAGATTTAGTTAGGTGGAGGTGCGCACTTGAAAGAAATGGCATAAAAAATGACAGAATTAAAGCAGAGTATATGCTCTGTAGATTCAATGATACCTTGCAGGAAGACAACAAGGCCATAAGTCTGTGGGGACAGCCATTACCACAGGTACAGAAGTTCAAGTAGCTAGGTTTGATAGTATGAGATAATGGTGAACCCAACAACAAATTAATAAGCCAAACAGGGAAAGTGTGGACTAAATGAGAGAAGTGAGTAGAGTGATCTGCGACAGTAGAATGTCTGTTCAACTGAAAAGTATAATTGACAAGAGTTTTGTAGGATCTGAATTCTGGGCCCTGAGGAAGAGACAGGAGCAGATCTTGGATACAATGGAAATGAAAATGTTAAGATGGATTCTTGGAGTTACAAGGTTGGACCATGTAGAGAAAGAGCTAATTAGGGGAAGTGTGAAGGTGGTACCATCTATAGAAAAGTGGAGGGAATCCAGGCTTAGATGGGTTGCGTACATGAAAAGAAGAGCGGAAGAATAGGAAACGGGAGTGTTCAGCTTAGAAGTGGAGGGTAAGAGAAGGATTGGAAGACCCAAAACTAGATGGATGGATGTCATACAAAAGGATTTCATTAGCTGTGGACTTTCCAAGGAACCATTTCAAGACAGATTGGAATGGAGAAGCATTCAAAGAGCTGACCCCACATAGATGGGACTAAATCTAGAAGATGAAGATAAAGGAGGCAGAGCATGGGTGAGATCCTCACCCGAGTCTCCCCAAAAATGAGTTGGCAGTTCTATAGCCCTTTTTTCACATGAAGATCTCAGAGTCCTTTGCAGTCAATGATAAATTAACTCTCCACTCCCTGCTGCTGTAGCTATGTAACCGAAAGGCAATGTTGGGATTCTGTTTTCTGTGAAGTGCCTCTTTGCTGGTAGAGGTGCCTCACTGTCTGCTGCAGGGGTGGCTGGAAAGCAGCTGCCATTTTGTGATGCAGTTGAGCTGCAAAATGCCACAGAACGAGTCATACACACTAGGCTCTCCCTCTGCCATGGAGATTTTACATTTGTTCTTTGTTCTCTTGCCTCTGAAGTAAAATTAATCTCGTATGAAAACATAACACTGGTAGGCAGTTCAATAGCAAGGTGCGTAATGAATCTCAACCAGAACCTAGGATCTCAACATGCCTGGTCTTTGGGGAAGTTTGGATCTAGGGTCTGTAGCCAGGCCCAGCTCTAATTATTATACTTCTTTAAAAAAGAGGAATTGAGGCACAGAGAGGTTAAATCTCAATTCAGCTGTTGTCACAGTTTCAGAGCCTAGGACTACTGACTCCTAGTTCCTTGTTTTAAACCCCTAGGAATTCCCATGGCAGGGAAATGCAGGGCTGGCACTGCCAAGCACAAGAGAATCTGGTCAACTTGGACAGCAAAATACTAGCACAAAACGTTCAGTAGCTGTTTCTGTCTGTAGCACAGCAAGCTGGCATTTGCTACTATGCCTGAGGCAGCAGAGTCCCTAATGCCAGCACTAGCTAAATGTGTCAGTGTAGCACACCTCTACCCTGATATAACGCCACTCGATGTAACACGAATTCGGATATAATGCGGTAAAGCAGCGCTCCGGGGGGGCGGGGCTGTGGACTCCAGCGGATCAAAGCAAGTTCGATATAATGCGGTTTCACTGATAACGCATTAAGATTTTTTGGCTCCCGAGGACAGCGTTATATCGGGGTAGAGGTGTGCCATAAAACCGAATGGAGCTTCATCCAGCTCAGGTCTTCTAAAATCCCACTTTCTACAGTGGAGCTGATTAGCAATGCCGTGCTTACGCGTGTCTGCAGTCCTGGCCACATCTGTTGAGCTGGCCACTCGTGCTCACCGCTAGGATATAAGCGGATGATCCACATGGAAGACTTTATTCTCCCCCCTTTCTTTGTCCCGCATGGTAGAAGTGGTTTGTATATCAAACTTCTGAAATCACGTTACCAGTGTCACACAGTGCCTGGGAAATATTATGGACTCCTGCAGGGCTGGGTGAAATGCCATTGAAGCAGCTGGGTGTAACCACTGGCTTTCATTTAAGATCACTGTCAGAAACAGTTAGACTCCTTGTGGAGAAGCGGATTCACCCCTGCGGCATCTTCTGCTGGTGACTCCTGGGAATTAGCTCAGTTCCAGCTTTGAAGCACCTTCTGCAGGCCACTGATCCACCTGTCTTCTGACACCCGTGTCTCTCCCTGGATCCAGAGCCCTTTTACCTGGGGTGCTGCCCCCGGTAGTAACCCCTTTCTCTCAGGGTCTTCCCTCCCTGGGAAACCCCCACCCTCTATCCCCACCTCACCTCAGTGAGACCACAGTGAGAGATTATGCCATACACTATCAAAGAAACTGAGGAACCACCTGATCAGCATCCTATACAGCAAACAGTAAAACATCAAAAAAGAGCTCTCCAACCTGGAGACGTTCATTAATAACCAAACTTCCATACAAACGGACTTCACTAAAATAAGACAGGAGACCTACATTACTCACTTCACCTCCCTACAAAGGAAAAAGGACTGTAAGCTGTCGTGATATCTGTCTCTACCTGTACGATGGACACAGACGCCGGGCTCTCTAGTAGGCCGTACATCGTCTAAGCGCACCCCCGTCTAAGTATCGATCTGATTTATCCCAACTATCACATCCAGTTCCCCTAGTGTGCGGATAGTGCTTCCGATCGTTCGGTTGACTCTTCAGTTCTTGCCTAGACGAATCCCTCTACGGCTAGCATGTATACTCAGTTGTATGCTGTGGTCTCGGCGCTGCGCTCTGACTGTTCGCGTTTATCGTACGGACTCTAAATGGACTGCTTTCCGACGGCAGCTCTGAACAGTTATGGTGTAGACAATGTCGTGCATTGTGCACAGTAGCCTGCCCGGAGATCCGCGCGCAGCTGCACGAGAGAGAATCGAACTCCTACTGCTGGGAGTCTCTCCTGACGGGTCGGTACAGTGGCTCAGTTTTATTGGGAACCATATAACATGGTAATGCGTCGGTCCGACTGTGTTGACAACGGTGCAGCAGCAACCATGTGCGAACATAATTTCTGCAACATCGCGTTTCTCGGATAGCTTCAGTGTGCAGAAGATGCGCCATCTGCCCCCTCAGCAGCTCTCAATAGATATGCGATCCATCGCACATGGTTCATCACTGAAGAGTGCTAAATGAGATGCGTGTGTGTTTTCAAGTCTGTGATTGATCAGAACTCGGATCTGGTGACTACAAAATGTGTGAGTGCTGTTCACTAACTCTCGTAAGTCTACCAACTTCTAAATATGCCGACCTCTCCCTCTCGAATCCATGTGGGATGAAAGATAGCTTAACTTAGGAACTATTCGAACCAGTAATAGATCTCCCTCGAGGCCCTCCAGCGGGTCACAGCTAATCCACCGAGAGCTGAAGTGCAAACATACCCGTCAGGAGGCCCTCGCGACCAGAGGTGTCATTCTCTCTTACCCATACGAAGACTCACAATCCCCGGCCAATAATCCTGGACACCACCCATCATTCTATAGTGGCATGTTGCCGACTCTTCATATCTGTAGGCTGTCTGGATATGTGGAGTCTTCTCTCAGACTCCTATGGCACGCAGCACTCCCAGCTATCTCCCCAGTGACATCCAGCCGTTTCCTCGAGGAAAAATAACAATGCATTGCTCACGCTCCCAGAAAACACATCCTTAGCCACCGATGGATCTCGTGTAGAGCTCTACCTACAGCAAACATCCCACACACAGATGGTAATACAAGTTCTAGGCGACACCAGTATCCTGCATGAATGCACCTAGCCAACAACTGGCTGACTGAGCTTGTGCGTTATACTCACGACACAACTATTTCAAGTTGTGATGACATATATATCTCCGATCCAGTGCAATGCCATATGGGCTACCACAGGCCCCACATCCTACCCAATATTTTTATGGCTGACCTGGAACAATGCTTCCCTCAGCTCTCATTCCACTCAACGCCCCTTCTCTACTCTGACGCTACATTGATGACATCTTCATATTGGACCACATGGGAGGCGAGACATCTAGAAAAATTCACACTGTTTCACAACTCCACACACCCTCAACCTCAGCCTGGACCCAATCTACACAGGAGGTCCACTCTAGGACACCACGGTGCAATAATGAATGTCCACTTAACAACACCCTATATCCAAAACTACCGACCGCTATGCCTATTTCATGCCTCCAGCTTCTCCGGCACATCACATCTGATCATGTCTACAGCCCAGCACTGAGGTACAACCGCATGCTGCTCCTACAAGCCCTCAGACAGAGGACCCAACACCTACAAAATCTCACCAGCATTCCAAAACTACAATACCCCACCACGAGGAAATAAGAAACGACTCAACAGAGCCAGACGTGTACCAGACCTGCCTACTACAGACCACAACAAGAAAGAAACCAACAGGACCTCACGGCCAGTGCACATACAGCCCCCAGCTAAAACCCCTCCAACGCATCATAGGATCTACAACCACTCTGCGACAATGATCCCACACTTTTCACAGGCTTGGGTGGCGCAACTCTTGCCACAGACAACCGCCAACCTGAAAATATTATCACCAGCAATCAACCACCTACCATAGTCACTCTACCTCAGGAACCCAATCCATGCAACAAACCTCGATGCCAACTCTGCCCACTATCTACACCAGCTACACCACACAGGACCTAACACGATCAAGCATACTATCACTGGTTCATTCACCTGGCACGTCCACCAATGTATATACGCCATCAATGCCACCGCAATGCCCTCGCTATGTACTATCTGCCCAAAACTGGACCAGTTCTCTGCGGAAAAGGATAAATGCGACACAAATCAGATAATCACGACTGCATTATACAAAACCTGTAGGAGAGCACTTCAACCTCCCTGGCCACACTATAGCAGACCGTTAAGGTGGCCATTCCTGCAGCAAAAAACTTCGGACCAGACTTCAAAGAGAAAATGCTGAGCTTCAGTTCATTTGCAAATTTGACACCGTCAGCTCTGGACTAAACAAAGACTGTGAATGGCTTGCCAATTACAGAACCAGTTTCTCCTCCCTTGGTTTTCACACCTCAGCTGCTAGAACAGGGCCCCATCCTCCCTGATTGAACTAACCTCGTTATCTCTAGTTTGCTTGCTAGCATACATATACCTGCCCCTGGAAATTTCCACGTCTGACGAAATGGGTATTCACCCACGAAAGCTCACGCTCCAAAACGTCTGTTAGTCTATAAGGTGCCACAGGATTCTCTGCTGCTTTCACCTCAGTGTATGGCTACTGCCAGTCATCGTCTAGCCCCATGCCCTGGGGCAGACTGCAGTATCAGCCTACTCATCACTGGCAAGGATGGTTTGGACCTGCTGCCTTGGCCTACCCCTGGGCTGCCCTCTGCAACCCCTGGTACCTGTTAGCCCAATGCTAGGCCGCAGCCTGGGGCTTTCCAGGCTGGAGCTCCCCAGCTCCTCTGCCTTTCCCCAGCCCTGCTCCACTCAGGTACTTTGTCTCTAGCTCCCAGCAGCCAGGCCCATCTCCCTCTACAAACAGAAAGAGACTTATTGTCTGCCCCTGGCTTCTCTGCCTTTATAGGGCCAACTGAGTCTGTTTGGGGCGTGGCCCCAGCTGCAGCCACTTCCCCCAATCAGCCCAGCCTAAAAGCCACTTTCTCCAGCCATAGTCCCCTCCCAGGGCTGTTTTTAACCCTTCAGGGCAGGAGCGGAGGGGTTCACCCCGCTACACTCCTTTATTAAATTAGAGCAGCCTGCACTCCAAACAAGGACACACAGTACCACCCAAAACAAACACATGTAAGGTGGTTCAGGAATTTGAAATACATGGGCAGAGGGTTTCCACGGGGTATGTTTGGTGGAGGTATGTGTCTGTGGGGGAGAAAGGCCAGAGAAGCAGAGAGAGAGAAGGCAGCAAGGAAGACCAGGCACAGAGTGTGGCCTCAGAAAAGCCTAGAGAAGGAGATTTTGGGCTGAGTGCTGGCTGATGGAGGCTTAGAACTTTGAGCAAAAACCATGTCTCCTGCTGTTTGATTTCTTCTGTGTTCAGGGAACCAGGACTTTATGTACACTTTTTTTAAATAACCAGATAGCATCAAGATACCTGACTCCATCATCTATTTCATCTTCTACTGGAAACAACCTACAGGGCCCTTAACTTTGCCTAACTGCTTGAATCAGAAGGGGTAACTGTATTCATCAGTTCCTCACTTCTGTTTCCAACTCTCCCTCATGAAGTCAGTCTCATCCCTTTTGAAATGGTCTCACCACCAACAAAAGGTTTAGGAAGTCAGTGCCATGCCTTTCTGGAGATAGCCACAGACCAGATTCAGCTGCTGGCAGGGAGGTGTGTTGGCCACAAGCCATTTGAAAAAATGGTGAAAAGAATAATTAAAAAAAACAACAAACCTCTGGGTGAGAAATCCGGATGCAAAGTCTCTAGCCAGCCAAATGATTTTTACAATGTTAATTTCAGAGATGGGTACAAAACTTCAAAGTTTCTCTCCAGATATGAACTCTATCAAAGTGCAGGCAGACAGTTTTTAGTGTGGGCCCATTCTATCCCTAGTTAATTTCACAGTGGATGTTGATGCAGAAAGGGGACAGGTGATGGAAACGTATCGCTCAGAGCCAAATTGACAGCAACTGGCAAGGATGATCATGTGAAGTGAAGACACACCTGGCCCTGCCAACCCTGCCTGCCCTGAAGAGCCTTCTTTGTTCATCCTCATAAATAAAATCATTCTGGGTCACTTTAAGTTGCGAGACTGGAAAAAAACCTGCTAGTGATTTTAGGTTCTTTTCTCTCCTCTCTGAAATTAAAACCAGTGCCTGGAATTGTGCCTTTGAATTTATTTGTCTTTTTAAAATTAAAACGACCACTTTAAAAAAAAAAAGGAAAGAAAGAAAAGGAAAAAATAACCCAAAGCAGCTACTGACTTGCACTCTAGCTAAAACTTTCTGGCATGAGCGTTACAAGGATTTTTTAGCCTGGGAACCTAGCGGCAAGTGTGTGTGAGAAACATGCATAAAAAATCCCCAGACCACACAAAAACCCACCAACTCAGCAGTCTGAGAACCTTCTCAGTGAAATTGGGCCATGTTTTGCGTGAGCCCAGGGACAAATGATGGGTTTAAACTGGAACTGAGCAAAACTGCATTTTGCACAGGTGAAACTGGGTAGTTTCAAACGAGATCCTCTTTGAAATGTTGGGTTTCAATCTGCAGTGGACACTACACCCACCCACAGCTCAGATTAGGCCCCGCTGCTTCCAATATGCATTAAGCTTGAGATTTGGGAAAGAGCCCAGAGGAGTTAGGCACTGAACCTTCAGTCCTCTAGTCTCATTAGAAATTCCCAGCCAAAGCCTGTTAGTATTTAACCAGATGATCTGTGTTTTTGGCCCAAATTCAAACACATCCCTGAGACTTTAGGGCATCTGTGTGGCAGAGGAACTGACATGAGACATCTCAGTGCAGCCTCCAGAGGCCAGGATTGGAGACTCTTTGCAGTTTGACGGCGACCAGGTCTTGGAGATGAAAGGCGCTCGGGTATTTCTGGAAAACCCATTTCGTGCTCTGTGCTGGTCTTTTCAAGCACCGAGTATAGCCACTGGGTCAAGTTCATCCAGTCCTGGTTTTACCTAGAGAGTGCAGTTAGCTACAAACAGAGAAGATGCGTGCTGCGTTCTGTGAGCTGCAGGGTTAAACATAGGATCTGTGGGATCTTCCTTTAAAACGATATACTGCGTCTATGTGATTCATTTCACAAGCCAGGACTGTTAGGACATAGTGTTGGCAATGAAGTCAGGATCAGCAGGAACCAGAAAACGAAACAAACAGACAAAAAGGGACCACAACAAACAAAGAAAAAAGAGGTCTGAGCGCTAGCTACTAGCTGGCTGCAGAATTTTTAGATTGTACAAGGCTGCCCATGGAAACACTAATCTTCTTGACATGCTTATAATTAGCACTTTGCAGGGATTGTGTCTTGCTCTGTCAGCCCTGAAAGTTAGTGGCATCCTTTTTGGGTGTGGCATATTCTCCTCTATCAGCTCGGAAGCATTGTGGTAGCCATTTTCAGGACTGCCCAGAGGGAGGGGGGGCAAGTGGAGCAATTTGCCCCAGGCCCTGGGTTCCACAGGGGTCCCCACGAGAATGTTTAAGGCTCCCTCCCCAGCCCCGGCCCCACCCCACCTCTGCCCTTCTCCTGGAGCCTCAGCTCATCCAGGAGCATCCCTGGACAGCGCTGCAGCATGGCTCGGGCGGGGTCTGAGCTCCTCTTGCTTAGAGCCGCTTGGTAAGGGGGAAGGGCTGCAAACTCCAGGGCGAGTGGAGGGAGCTCAGGTCCCTCTGGAGCTCACAGCCCTGCCTCATTACCACGCGGCTCTGAGCGGGGAGGAGCTCAGGCCCTGCCAGAGCCACGCTGCAGCGCTGTTCAGGGATGCTCCTGGATGTGGCGCACTGAGGCTCCAGGTGAGGGGAGAGCCAGGGCCTGGGGGGTTGGTTAAGGGGCAGGGAGTCCCAGGGACAGTCAGGGGACAGGGAGGGGGCAGAGGTGAGGGGTGGTCAGGGGACAGGTAATGGGGGGGTTGGATCGTGGGCATTCCGGGGGTCTGTTAGGACTCATCAGGGGGGTGGATAGGGGTCGGAGCAGTCACGGTACAGGAAGCAGGGGTGGGGTCCTGGGGTGGTGGTTGGGGGGAGTCTCTGGGGGACAGTGAGGGGACAAGGAGCAGGATGGGTTGGGGATTCTGAGGGGGGTGGGCAGTATATAAAAATGTGTTTTTCATTTATAAGGGCAGGTCGCACTCAAAGGTTTGCTATGTGAAAGGGTCACCTGTACAAAAGTTTGAGAAACACTGAATTAACCCCTCTGAAGCCTCAGGAAATGCAAGGGGGATGGGTCTCCCTTGGTAGGGTTGGGAAGGATATTGCTCTTCTCATGTGATCCCTCCTCCTGTGGCTAATTTGAAACGAAGCTACCTCCCCTGACATGAATCTCCATGGCACTGAAATTAATATACACTATAATTTGGCATTTGAGAAGTGAAAGGGATGGTAGCCCTAATGGAAAAGCTAAATGCTTGGCTCTTCTGCAAGCCTCAAACTGCTGAATGAGCTTTAGGGTGGGGAAGGCTGTGCCTCCCAAACAGCCTGGCCCTGCCCCTATTGACCCCCCCACTTTCTGCCCCGTGGCACTTAGCTACTAGTGAGAACAGAGTGATACCTTTGTATACCTTGATGCTCTTACTCAAAAACTGGGTTTGTGCCAGATAATGTGCAGAAGGTTATATGATGCGGCACAAGGGACCTAGCTTGATGGGGGGGTGGTGGGTGGCAAGTGGGTAATTTTGCTAAGCCTTGAGTGGCCCATAGATAGAGATATTAAGGAATGTATATGTTGCATATTTCTGTTTATTGGAAGGGGCCCGTACATTGCTAGTTGCCCCCACGGCCAGCCTGACATTCCTACTCGGCAGCCCTTGTGCTCATTTTGAGTTAAGTCGGCAATATCCTCTGGACGCATCAGGAAACGTATCTGATAATAAGGATCACATCTTGATAAAGTGGAAACAACAGCGTCACCTACCCCGCTCGGTAGACACAGAACATTGCTACCCTGGGAGATGACACATAGGTGGCCTTGTGATAAGAAATCTTTCATCTCAGCCCCACAGTACACCTTCAATACATTGTTGGCTCAGTAGTAGTGGTAATGGCAAGCCCCAGTTTCATGTTCTCTTTCCTGAGTATAATGGTCCACTGCAGTCAGTCCGAATAGAGGTGGGTTAGCCATCCGAAAATTATCGCTAAAGTTTCCAGGTTCGTGGAGTATTGTACACTAAACTAACTATAAAAGGACAATACTTTCCAGTTAACTCGGTTCCACTTATGGTGCAGGTACCCATCGGAGGCCACAATCTCGAGGATAACCGAAGAATTGTCTATCGCGCGGATTAAGGTCTCTATTAATGCTATTAGCTTCAAGATGGGTATAAAAGGATGAATCCTAAGCAGCATCTGTTGTCAGAGGGTAGGTAGATGAGATGGCAGGTAGCGAGATTCCCTCTGTGGAGCTGATACCCTGATTAAAGGA